>NC_051216.1:12373400-12673400 GCF_015220715.1 Pygocentrus nattereri | reverse complement strand
GAGGCAGAATGTGCTGCACTAACTAAATAAAAACCTTTACACAACTTTTTCATATTCTTGGTTTAGGAAATAAAATCGCTACATAGGCCACAAATTTAAGCAAGGGATGTAACTATGTCACCAGATCAGAAGTGAGCATTAGTAGGTTCATCGTTGAAGGACCTGCTTAGTAATTTATAAATTCTCACAATGGCACTTAGAGGAAATAGAGTGCTATGCAAGGTTGAACATCCCCAGTGAAAAGAGATGCTTTGTTGATTTTCTAGGTGAAAATAAGCCACACATCCTCCATAGAGAAGACGGATGGCATGAAACGTGCCATCACTGCTGCACAAGCCACATGTTGTGTTTTATTTTTTCCCCAGTACGTTCAACTAAGCTAATAAACATTCAGAGGATGTGCTCGTTTATTTTCACTTAGGACATCAACAAATCATGTCATTTGACCAATGTGTGCACAATAGTTCAGCATGCCAGCTGTTTGAAGCACGAGAGACGCTGATGTCCCTGTAGTCTTCGTCCTCTTGTCAGAAGCTGCATGTGAAACTGCCTTTGTGTATTTTCAGTGAACACACTTGTCAGATAATCTGTCAGTTCTGCAAAAAATACTTTGTATCCACAAACATATGCTGTGTGTGTATGTATATATATAAATAAATAAATAAATAAATAAATAAATAAATAAATATATATATATATATATATATATATATATATATATATATATATATATATATATATATGTGCGTGTGTGCGCCTGTGCGTGTGTGTGTGTGTGTGTGTGTGTGTGGGTGTGTATATGTAAACAGGCCTCTGTGGAGAACAGCATATGTTCATGGACAAATTACTAGTGATAAATTCAATTCTTACAAGAAAAAAAGGAATTTTTGTGTGAATTTGAGTGGAATTTTAATTTGTGAATTTCTGATATCAAGAATGAATTATGTTCTGAATTTTAATGTTCACATGTGTAAAATAAAATTCCTGCGATCTAAAAATCCAGAAAAGAAAAGCTCAAATTTTTTGGCTTACCATAGTAATCACGATTTCAGCATGTCAGTTTAATTTTTGATTGTGTGGAAACAAATCCCACATGTTAAACTAGAACTCATGTTAGTAAAAAAAAATGTAACAGTAATTTTAATTTAGAAAAAAGCTTGAAGGATTTCCAATGATATTACATGAAATCTAACATAATAAACTAGAATCATTCCTACAGTTAAACGTTTAATTTTAACATTTTTAATTTGACTTCTTACTTGTCATTTTTTCTATCTATCAACAGCATTTTCTGGTAATAAAACCTTTGTTTCTTGATTAAACGCCATAAAATAAATGTTTAGCAAACAAGGCACTTAATTTGTATTCTTAATTTGTTTTTTTGTTTTCGTTTCTTTTGTTACATTCATTCTTGCAGCTAGCTTGAAGCTTAACTTGGGATTATCTTTAATATGTAAGATGTTTTTACCTGTGGCTAATGGGCTGTTGTCTAGGATTCCAGTGAAAATACTATTGTTCAAAAAGCACAAATCACAGTGACTTTATGAACAGCTTTTTTTATTGCGCTGCATCTTTTGTGTGTGACGGAGCTTTTACTGCAGAGTTGAATGAATCTGATATCATGATGCTCCCACCTTCACTGTGGTATATTGTTCTCGGGACCATATACCATATTCTTCATCCTTTTTTTCCTTTCTTTTTTCCATGATCTTTTTTTTTTGGTTTTTATTTGAATGGAAAACAATAATATTGAGATGTGCAGGGCCTGTTTTTCATGGATTGTGTAAAGAGTGGCAGATCATTATTATTAATTGGAGAGTGTAACAGTAGAAGTCATGCTATGCCTTTGAGACATAATTATTCCATTTGCATGCTTGTTTGTTTCATATGACACTGTTTGCTGTTCTTTCGAGGTTGAGTTAGACAGTCAGAGTGAGATGCTAGTAACCACTAATCTCTGATTCTGGGAAAGAAGTATTTTTGAGGGGAAGCTCAAACCGCATCCTGTCTGATATGCACTGAACTTATCAGATTATTCTGCCTTGCATCTACACACATATTAATATTCCATATTGACAGAAGAGAAAGGCAGAATTATGTGACAACTTTCTCACTTATATTTTCTATATGAACAAATGTTCACTGATCTCTGAATTCCAACAGAAGCTCATGGGTTGCAGAGTTTAATATGTGTAAAATCACTGTTTAATTTCATTACCTTTATTCTAATGGGAATTTTAGGAAAATAAAGCATTTTGAACTGATGGTGAGAGTGGCATCTCTAAGGCTGAGGCATTTCTGCAAGGGGTGGATTATGGTCTTCCAAGGGTCCTGGCCATAAGAGTCTTTGAAGGTCTCACACATATTAGAAAAAAAGCCTAAAAACTGAGATTAAATAATATTTTAATATTATTTATTTTGAGACACAATTGACACATTGTGTTGACACATTGTGTCCACACTGTTAAAGTTTTGAAGATTGTTGTGTTTTTATATCAAGCCCCATAAAAACACAACAGGAACGTCCACTGACCTTTCCATAAAAAAATATTTAGTGTAGTAAACAATGATGAATGAAGCTGAATACTCATAGCCAATGTCTGATCTTTTAATATTTCCTTGCAACAAAACCAAATGTGCAGCTTATTCTAAACAACAGCTTCTGGTTAACCAACGTATCAGCAACATAGTATAACTTCAGATGTATTGGCAGCTGCAGAGTCTCATTGTGCTTGTTAGCTTCGTGTTCAGAGTTGAAACAAGTGTAATGATTAGGCCTTTAAGTAAAATCACAGAATAGAATTTAAGTGTTTTTAGCTTAATTAACTGAAATAGTTGTGTGTTGGTCTTTTTGTGTTTTCCATGTGGTTTCTGTTGGATCCCCCAGCATTTACACTTGCTTAGGGGGAGGTGTAAGTATTTATTAACTGTGAAGCTCAACAGAAAACAACGTGTTTGTGAAGTACAACCTGTTTTGATTTAGTAATGCATAAACCTTAATGTAGTAAAAACTTACCTTATAACTAGCCTGCATTCGAGCTCATGTACATGTAGTTGGCTGGGCCTGTAAAGAGCCAGGCTGAAGCCTGTTTTGGGGTGTCCCCCTGTTTTTTTTTAAATGAACCCCTTAAAATTCCAGACATTAATCAGCAATTACATAGACTACAATGCAAAACCTTTTTTGTGTGATAAAGTGTGTGATAAAACTTTGGACCTGCCTATGGGTCCAGGTTATTTAAGGACTTAACCTGTTTAAATGTAATGTGAGGATCTACACATCAACAAAACTTGTAGTATTGTTGATTGGCATGTCTTGTGAACCTAATCATAAAAAAGAGAAAAACTGAGAGAAAGAGCTGCTTGCAGCAGAAAATATGTGTCACAAACGAATGCTTAAATCCCTCAACACGCCTCTATCTATATAATGCATCTAGTTATTCATATATTTGCATGTTTATTGATACTTCAAGGTGAATGAAAACTCATTCATTCAAACCGTTCTTAAAACTTAAATTAGAAACAATATTGTAAATATGAAAAATCATGCTGAAACAAACCGTTCTGTCTAAGTCATTTGATTAGTGTCCTGATAAACTTTGTTTGAGGTCTGCTACTTGGCCCAAGCACAACAAGGCTGATGAAAAATCTGGTGAACATTTTTCCCGTACAACATTAAGCTCAGGTTGGGCTTGTTTTTTTTTTTTTTTTTTGTTAGTGATGCTGTTTTTATGTAGTTGATTTATCATTTTAACAGAAATTTCATGCGCTGGCTGTGGCTATCTCTCTCTCTCAGTGTGCACTGTGTCTCTCTGGCTCTCTCTCTCTCGTAACATTACGGTCTAAAGCTGTGTTTGAATAGCTCTAGTCTGGGTGAATGCACCATTAAATTGATCCCTGGATGATGAGAGTGATGTGGTGAGGAGGAGGTTTAAAAATATTTGATGCTACAGCCCGGAAGTCCGAGCCAAGTGACGCCCCTACTAAACACTAACACTACTAGCACACACTGCCTAAAACAATCCAATTGAGTAGCAGCAACAAAATCCCACCAGTCAATAATAGTTGAAAACAGAAAACATCTCACATTTCTTAGCTGTTATTTATGTTAATATATATATATATATATATATATATATATATATATATATATATATATATATATATATATATATATATATATATATATATATATATATATATATATTTATTTATTTATTTATTTATTTCTGCAGGGGACTGTCCCAAATGTGTGAACCACCCCAAGTCTTCTGAAGCCCCCAAGGCCCTGCGTCAGTAATGCGTTCCGGCATAGCAAGCTGACAGTAATAAGTAGGTCTAGGAATGCTGGGATTGCACAGCCAAATGTGTTTGTATGTGCTTTTAACAAATGTCAGCCCAACACACACAGTCAGTTAAGTGTTTACACATGAAACCCAGTTATTTATTTGTCATGCATACAGATTACTGTCTAACTCTAGTGTAGTTTTGCACTGCTTTGACAGTGAGAGCCATGAGCGCATAGAAACATCTTCTTTGTAGTTCCCTTTCTCTTTCATGCAATTTTAAATAATTTAAAAAAATAGCAAACTAAATGATTGTACCTGAACTGTGTACAAACCACTTTTATCCTGACATCAGTGATCAGAGACAGCTCTCCAAATATTTGGCCTTGTTTTGATCCCACAGTCTGTCTTTTGCAATTGCTAGTGGCCTACATAGACTTAAACAGTGGTGTCCCATAGTGGCATCCATTGAAATGGGGGCATATCCATATTGTTTATCAATGAGGAAATTGATCTCATCATCCTCTGTAAACGTCATGTGTGATGTATATCTTCTCCCTGATTTGTGAGGCAGTTTGTGATATGATGGAATAAGTGAATACACTAAAAAAGTCTTTTAGTAGTCAGTGTATAGACAAAAAAAGGTTAGTGTATGTGTCTTTACATCTGGCTACATACCACTAATGCAAAAGTAAGATGTGTAGAAGAAACCGTTTGTAATTCTGCCCCATAATGTGTCGTACAATACTATATTATGGACAAGCTTCCCACAAGCCAACAGCAGGCACAATATGGAATTCTTCTGCAGTCTTCAGTGCTTTAACCTAGAAGCATGTGTTGATGCTTTCTTCTCTAGATAGACAGATAGATACTTTATTGATCCCAAATGAAATTTAGCAGGTCTGTATGACCTGTTCCTAATAGATCAGAGTGGGGAATGACCTGCATATCTACCTTGTTTTTTTAAAAAATATTTGAGCAAGATGAATCATTTATTCATAAATACCACTCACCATATTCTGGACACATCGCTGCCACAAATTAATATATAAACAATATATTAATTTCCAGCCCTTACCTCTTTTGAACAGTTCGACCGATAGTGGGAAAATGTTCATGTGACAGTCGTGGTTTAGTGTCCAGGAAGTTGACATTGCCATAGACAGGAGCTGTATGAGAAACGCAATAAAGAAATGGAGGGGTGTATCACACGACACGTCACAGTGCTGAAGGTGGCGAAAGCTCAAAGAACAAACAAGCCAGACTCAGAAGGACAGAGACCGAGAGACGCAGCCACGCCGTGAAGTTTAAAACAGCTTTGGCTTCTGTGTTTAGGCCTTGCTGAGATCTTCTGAGGCTCTAGAACAGGAGACAAGAACCAGAGCAAAAGAACTACGTGACTCTTCTGACAGCGCCATCACAGCGACTTCAGAAGCTTAGAGGAGAGAAGCTGAGCTTAGACCAAAAAAAGGACTAGAAATTTGAGGAAAAGCAAGAGAAGCCATTAGAGCCATGGAGAACAAGTGGATGTTGAGAGCCGTGTTAGTTCTGGCTGTCTGTCTTGCAAGACATCTCACATCAGGTTTGTTCATCTTTTTCTCTTATTTTACCTCATTTATTTATCTTTTCATATTCTGTCAGTTGCAAGTGTTTTTTTTTTCTGTTTTAGCATCTCAGCTTTCAGTTGCTCTACAGAATGAATAGTTTCTCTGGGCTTGAGTTGGCCGACTAACAAAGCCACCCTGAGCTCAAAGACACAGTCTAATGATTCCTGTTTCCTCTGACTAACATTTACACAATGTAACCTACTAGATATGAAACAAATGATGTTGCATGTATTTTAACCTGTTACTAACCCTCTATGGACTGTTAACTCTCAGGACACGGTGACAGAACTTCTTTGGATTCTGACAAAACACCACACAGCACTGATCCTACACAAGAAAAGCATGAAGGTAAATAAAAATAGAACTACCACTATAATTAATGCAGGATTAATGTTTAGCTAATGTTAATGTATAATGTTTAAGTTTGTTTGTGGAAGTGTGTACAATTGGGCAGTAAGGGTTTTTTTTTCTTCAGAACATTAGATAAATACTAATAACTTTAATACAATAAATAGTGCTTTAATGTATGTTCATATGTCTGCTTAAACATTTCCCAGACAGCTACAGTTTAATTGCAGTTATTATCCGTTACCTGCTCTGGTTGATCAGTGCTTTATTAATTTAAATCAGATGCGCTGGTGGTAAATTTAAAGGAATCCGTACAACGGCTGGGGACATGGAGTGGTTGGGAACATAACCTGTTCCTCTAACCAGCTCACAAGTTTTCTTGTTAACTGTTACTTTTTACTGCATTGATCGTTAGTTTGTATTTATGATATTGATACGTGGGGACTTACAGGAAAAATATATATTTACTGCTGAGACAAATAGTATATATATATATATATATATATATATATATATATATATATATATATATATATATATATATATATATATATATATATATATATATATATATCACTTAGGGACCTGTAAATTCAATTCAAATTCTCTTAAAATTCAATTACATTTCAGTATATCTTCAAAATAATGATAATGTTTTTTTAAAATACAGCGTTTACAGACAAGTAATGTAATTAAATTATGTTGAACACATTTTACAGGTTCCAGGAATGAGAGCTTTGAAGTGGACAGCAGGGTCACTTTACTCTGCACCAGCAGAAAGATAATATGGAGTGAGATGATTTATGTCATCTGGAAAATCAGCTTAAAAGAGAAGAACTGCAGTATTGCTGTGGCTGTAAATGACACAGATTTCGACACCTGTGAAGATGGAAAGATTATCATTAGTGCAGGTGGAGACTACAGCCTGATCATCCCTCATTTTTCCATTAAAGATGAAGGAAATTACACCTGTGATGTGTCCTACCGTACGGGGGGCTACGTGGAAACAATTCATGTGTCTGCATGGGGTAAGTACAATGTCATTTTATAGTTTATACAGTTAAACTACAGGTGGCTTTTCTGAGGACACGTCTTGTAGAGTAATACTATTCTCCAAATTAAGACACATGGGACGATGTATTAAGCCTGCATTAGTACTTGGCTTTAATAAACGGCAATGATTAAAAAATTAAACAAATGAGCAATTAATAGTAGGAGTGAAAATGAGCTGTTTTTATTATACAGATGGCTATGAAACAATTCTGAATAAACACAATTTGACACAATGATCAGTTACTAACCAATAATTATTAGATGCTAGCTGTTCATTTTGGGATGTCAAACATTCTTTCTTGTCATTTTGATTTACTAAATGGCTTAATTTGTTTTAAATGACAGAAATGGACTCAATTGACTCTAAAAAAATAAAGGAGGCAGAAAATGTTCTTGGTGTGATACCACAGAAGAACCATTCAGGGTTTATTAATGAACCTCTCAATTGACTCTTTAGATAGTTTTTGTAAACGAGATATGAGAGTATGAAGAACCTTTGGAAAGAACCGAAGGGTTTGGAGAAAACCTTTACATTAGTAAAGAACCTTTATATCACGTGGAACATTTAAAATGTTCTTCACACATATCATTTAAAAAAAAAATTTTTTTTTTTAAATCAATCTATTTTTTTTCCTGTGCCACTGGTCTTAAATGCTTCATGGCACTTTTTTTTAAAGAGTAAAAACAATGTTCACTTTATTCTGAATTTCTGAAATTTCCACATTTCTTTTGGTGAAAGCACTTGCAAGTGTTTGAAGATTCTCTTCCCCGTTATTTTCTGTATTTTGTGAACACTGTTGTATAGGTGTGTAAAGGTGTGTGTTATATTTTATTCTGTTGCAGCTTCTATTTACTTGATCTATTTTCCCCTGATCAGTAAAGCCTCAGTCTGTGTAGGGATTTGATGGATTTGATTTGAGCAAAAATGAGTAATGTAGTGGTATAGTTATTTTTTATGCAACTGTGGTAAATTAACATAATTTGTCATTTGGACAAATTATAAAAAAATATGGCCATATTTTTATCTAACATTTTTTATAAAAAATATGGCCATCCACAAATTATAAAAAAAATATGGCCATCCTTCTTTTCTAGCCAGGCAGATATGAGTGGAGGGGCAACTTGGCCATATTTTTGCCAGTGGTAAAGTTCAGAGTTTACCAGAAGCTTCTATGTCTCTCTTTTTTTAATGTCTCTTTTTCTGCTATTAGCTGGACCAAAGATGACTGGCTGGCTGGAAGCTAAAGGTGGCCACACTTTTGCTGTCTGTGAAGTTCAGAGTTTTCCAGCAGCTTCCATCCACTGGGAAACTCCATGGAACTCCTCTTTACCTGAGACACACTCATCCAGAGATGCTAGAGGAGTTTTCACAGTGACGAGCCGATTACAGCTGCCTCAAAATGCCTCTCACAAAAATTTGAGCTGTGTGGCCACTGACAGCCACTCCAAGTGGTCAGAGACACGAGTGACCATGTTTACAGCCAAAGGTAGGCAGTTCTCCACATACATGACAAGCACTGATAACAGAAATGTACAGGAGATTTGAGGTTGGTCTGTGTGCCTTTTCAGACCACGCCGTGAGTATAAAGGGTCTAGTGGGCTGGAAGCTGTGGCAAGTTTTGTTAACATCATGCCATAAGATCTTTCATCACTCATCAGTATATTGGTTTCATGCATTTACATTCATGGCTTATCCAGAGCAACTTACAATTTGATCATACACAGGAAGGCAAAGGTAGTGTTAGGAGTATTGCCTAAGGACTCTTATTGGTATAGTGTAGGAGTATTGCCCAGGTGGGGGGTTAAACTCCAGCCTACAGCGTAGAAGGCTGAGGTGTTACCCACTACACTAAGTTCTCCTCTCACCTGTCTTGCTTCCTTAAGCTTCCCTCTTTGCCTTCAGTTTTCTGTCAGCTGTGCTTTGCCAATGTGCCCTGTGTTACATACCATTAGCCTCTTCTTTGTTCACTTTATTTCATGTAACTGTTCTTCTGCCTTTGATGCTGGCCAGATCTCCCTCACTCCGAAGTTCTCTGACCCTCACGTGTCTAGAGAATGTTTTCACTGCTCCAGAATCTAATGGTGGTATGCCTTACACTCCAGCCCGTGTCTGGCTATGTGGAGTTTTTCAACTTTGGGAATCCAATCCACGAAGCTTCTGACACTCCGTTTTATGTTAAAACTGCTTCCAGAGAAAGTCTGGAATCAGTAGAGTGTAGCAATGGAGGACAGGTTTTTTGTGCATTGCATGCTGCAGAATTCTGTGGTCCCATTCTGTATTTTGTGTGATTGACATTTCCGTTTAAAACAGTGACACATGAACAGGGCGGCTCTAGGGTTAAACTTCCCTCTCTACCTTCAGTTTACTGTCAACTGTGGTTTACCAATATGTCCTCTGTTACGTATCATTTGCATCTTCTCTGTTCACGTATTTCCATTTAACTGAAATCTCTGCCTTTGGTGCTGGCCAGATCTCATTCTCTCTCCCCATTCCGTGATCTTGTGTGATTGACATTTCCACTTCACACTAACAACACTTGACCAGTGCAGCTCTAGCAGGGCAGAAATTTGACTAACTTGTTGGAAAGGTGGCATCCTATGATGGTGCCACAATGAAAGTCAACTCATTCTACTGCCAGTGTTTGTCCATGAAGATTGTATGACTGTATACATATTTCTCTTCACTTTACAACTCTATTATAGAATATAGGAGAAGAATAAGGGCTTTTCCTTCAGTATTCCTTTCAAGATTTCACCCTTATGCTTTCTTCCTTGCTGCTCTCAGCTTGTTCATTAGGTTTTTAGATGTGGGTTTCAGTAAGGTTGCTTTGTGAAAATGTTGTAAAGAGACACAGACAGACATCTAACGTTATCCTTCCTTTAGCCCTTCACTCTTTCCTAATGCTACAGCCCGATGCTGAAGGTATGATCTAATAATATGATGCTATTTTATCTGCTGTTATATTTGCTTCTTCCAGACACTGTTAAATGGTCTTCTGTTCTTCTGGGTGTTTACACCAGCTGGGCCATCATTAAGCTTGTGACCTGCCTCTCCATCTTACACAAGAATCATGGACAGTTTAGGTAGGACACGTTTGGAGGAGAGATTATGTGATGTATTGTCATTCAGGAAATCTTAACTTTGCTGTGGAACATAATTGCCAACTTTAGGTCAGAAAAGAATGTGACCACTGATATAGAAGACTGGTTATGCAGTGTGCACACCAGTGTGACCATAATCATGAAGGTCTTAACAGGCTGTAAATGTGTTGCATATATTCTGTTCAATAGGCCCTATTAACACTTCTAGATCTGATGCAGCAGAAGTCATCATCATTCTCTATATTCACCCCCCTTTACTTGCTATTGTTGTTAATTATATCTGTTGATTTATGTTTAGAAGGATTTGCTGCACATCAAAAACACCAACAGAAGAAAGAAACCCACAGGTAAACACATCATTTCCTTTTCAAAGATTCGTTTTAATTAACCAGTTTATTTTGTAAGATTTGCATGTGACTCATAAACATATCTATTCAGTCTGACGTATACGAAGAAGTGGAACTGCGTGTGAACTCCATCTGCAGCTCTTCTGAAGCACGTCCACGCACTCAGACAGACACAGTTTGAGGAAACCATATTGCAAATGTGCTAAAAAGTCAAAGTGAAGCCACACCCATTACTGCACATCTGCTCTGTGGACAAAAGTATGTATGTTTGTGTTTATACAGCTGGAAGCAAAGTAAGAAGAAACAAAACACAGATAAGAGAAAGAAATAGAAAAATAAGTGTTTATATCATCAGCATGGAATCAAATCAAATCAAATTTATTTGTGTTGCGCTTTTTACTACGGATGTTGTAAAGCAGCTTCACAGAATTCCAGAAAAGACAGAGTTTTAACAAGAATGTAAAACCCCCCAGCGGGCAAGCCAGGGGCAACAGTGGCAAGGAAAAACTCCCTAAGAACTGAGGAAGAAACCTTGGGAGGAACCAGGCTCACCAGGGGGGGCCCATCCTCCTCCGGTCAAACTACCTACAAGTGATTATACTACTAATATTAATAGCAGTAATATTAGTAGTAGTAATAGCTAGGAGTCTATGAGAACATCAGCGTAGGGTGGGCAGCTAGTCCAAGGCAGGTGTTGGTAGCTGGGGCGTGGGCAGCTGGTCTTAAGTGGGTAGCAGGAGGGCTCAACAGTCAGTCCTCCTTCAGTGTCCGGCCAGACTTGGAAAAAAGGCAGGGAGAGGGAATGCCATACAACTGTAATTAAATGATAGGGTGAATTAAGTGACTCTTTCCTTTAGAAGGAGTGTGCAGATCCATTATATGTCCAAATGTTTGTGGACACCTGCTCATCAACTGTTTTGTCTGAAATCAGGGGTATTAATAAAAAATTTGCCCCCTCCCCCTTTCATGAAGGATAAACCAAAAGAAACAGCCCACAATGACTTGGAAAAAGTCTGGTTCCACGTTAAAAGTAAAGTAGCTTTTTTCCTTTTCCATTTTAGACATACGAGGTTTCATTCTGACAACAGCGATATAGTCCATAGTACTACATAGCTGTTAGTCAAAGTTGCCAATGAATGTATTCCATGTTGTCTTTATTACTATTTTATTATTAATGTTATTATTTTACTTATGATTGCTTTAAGATCTGCGGTGGAATCTTCTTCACACAATGATCATTTTGTTATGATTATTCTGTGAGTTTGAGATTTCTGATAATTACAGCTGAACAATTTATATTTGTAGCTATTCTCCTTGTTGTGCTCAGTTAAGCCATAAAAGTGTGGATTATGGTTTTGTGCTGAGCTGAGAGTCGTAGGTTTGGGCTTCTGAAACATTTCATTCACTGAGCCCTTTGCCTCACCTCATTCTTTTATACAGTAAAAGTATTTCCTATTCATATAACACTTTTCATGCCAGTGGCAATTCAAAGTGCTTTGCAGACAAATAATAAAGCTTAACAGTAAAACAAATTCTGAATAGTTTAAATCACATAATAAAATGACACAGAAAATGCCAAGTTAAAGAGATGTTTTTAGATGTCTTCTTAAAAGTGAGCACTGAGCTTGACTGTCTAATAAGTGGTGGAACTGAGCTCCACAGTTTAGAAGCAGAATAACAGAAAGATGCCTCTCCAACTTTGTATTTTATGGAATGTATTTGCAGAAAGTCAGTGTCTGCAGATCTAAGATCACATGCTGGAATATAAACACACAGACACTCTGTGATGTAAGCAGGTTCTAGGTCATTTACAGCCTTAAAAACTAGCAGCAGAACTTTGGGAGTGATATGAATAATGAGTGATGAATGAATGAATAAAAACTGGCTTTAAACTCAGGATCACAGATGAGCTCCTTTACTATGTTGATCTGTAGGCCTCTGTTCATAAACATAAACCAGCCCAAACTAATTTACTATAAAATGAAATGGTGTTTGTAGAAATTCAGAAAAAAGCCGCGTCAGTCTCGACTGCATATGTGGACATATTTCTATATTGTGCTCTATTTACACAAAGTTAGGTTAGTTCATCATTTATGTTGAACAGACTCTCCCAAAGTTTTACGCTGCTGTGCTGACGTTGAACCACGTGCTGCACTGGGTCGGTATGACCAACAGGTCAAAACCAGCTCTAAACAAAGTGACCGCTGGGCCCTGATTGGTGCTCTGGCTTTACGCTTCTTTCATTTTTACATGTTATGTTTTTATACACATAGAAACCAAAAGGAACGACAGATTTCTCAGAATGTAGTGGAGGAAAAAAGAAGATATCTGACTTTGAAATGTAGTGGAGTGACAGTAAAAAGTCTTCAGTACAGATACATGAAAAAAATACTTAAGTACAGTAACGAATTACATTTGCTTCATTATTGTACAGCACTGCTACATACACACAAAAAAATTAAACAGTTCATGATTTATATTATTTATGCTGTATGTCTGAACAAATAAACATTATTTCTTTTGTCTGTCATGGATCATTTTCAGGAGAGGAAATCTGAAACATGACATCTGACATCTAAAGTCATGTTAATAAAGAATATTTGTTCAACAGCTGTTAGAGGATCTGACCGTAAACAGATTGAGAGCAGTCAGTGGCGATCACTGCATATATCAGTGAAAGCTCCACTAGTTTCCACAAAAAATAAAGACCCTGACATTAAGTTGTGGATCACTGGAAATATATGTTTATTAGTTTTTCCTCTACTCAGGCTTTGTACTTCACTTTTAGTTTGAAGTTAAACACTCACATCTGTGGTAGACCATTCACTTTTGTTCTGAATGTTTTGAATGTTCCTGCATTTTCACTGTGAAGTGCTCCTACCAGTAACAGTGACTGGTTCTCACAGATCTATTTCTGACCGTTACTCTTAAAGGCCTCTAACAAAGGACATCTGTTATGGTTAATTTAAATACTACTCAGTGACAGGCGGTTTCTTTTTCTTTGTTCTCAATGTTGCATTTTAATTGTAAATCTTATTCTCTGTTCTTATTTTTTTGTTTGTGTTGTCATTTTCCTGTTCTTTGTCGACCAGAGGAGGATGGGTTCCCCTTTTGAGCTTGGCTCTTCTCAAGGTTTCCTCCTCTTGCTCTTAGCGAGTTTCATCATGCCACTGTTGCCCTTGGTGATACTCACTGGGGTTTGGACCCAGACTTTCTGTATAGCTGCTTTGTGACAACACTTTTTGTAAACAGCTCTAAATAAATACAATTTGACTGGATTTGACATTTAATAACTGCAGGTAGTTTAGCGTTTAAGATTCCTTCCCAACAGCTCGACTCTGTCTTGATATCTCAGGATCTTCTTCACTTTTACAGGTGGAAATCTGGATAATACACTCTCTTTCTTGTGCTTGTTGTGTTTGTTTCTTTCTGTTTTGGAAACCACATATGTTTATTCAGCACGTTCCCATTATATAAGCTGCACTATTTAAGGCTGAGGATTTAGAGACCTCTCTGGTGGAAATATATAACTGCAAGCCACTGGTAGAAGAACACTTTTGTGCAGTGCACTGACCTTCCTACAGGGGGAGACACGAAACATTAGTCCAAAACACAAAACACATAATGAAGTGTGAGCAGGGAGGCCAGAGGCTCTACTGTCTGAAATGAAACCAACAGAGAAATAAACAGGCCTCACTCAATGTTTAACAATAAACAGGTCTAACTTATATTTTGGACACATTTTTGCCAATATATTGTTTAGTAGCACTTCCATAAAAACCTCACAGCAATGGTACATAGTCATTACAAATGTAGTGTGAATGAAACCATGCATCTTTATTTATTTTTTAAAGTAAAAGTCTCCTTATTCAGGGTCAGAGATAGCTGACCTCATGTCTAATGACAATAATTACAGTTATAATAACAATAGCTTATTTTTTATCATTTTATTTGTATTAATACTTCACAACTAGAACAGCTCAAAATGCTTCTCGGGCCCTAAAATAGCATAATAATAATAATAATAATAATAATAATAATAAATCCATAAATAAATACAAAGAAGTAAATCCAGTAAAAAGTCTCTAATAAGTAAATGTCACAAAGCCAAATAAACCTTAAAAGATAAATGAAATCAAAAAGAATAACAATTACATTTTAAACAAGAAAGAAAATCTGAAAATAAATAAGTAAATAAACAAATGTTTGCACTGTAGTTGTTAAGTAGGCTATAATTGTCATGAAACATGTTTCCAAAGACTTCACCAGCAGAACAGTAGGTTCTGTTAATGCCCCATAACATGGGGCATTAAAGGAGCAATGTGTTTCAAAGTGGGTACTTTCAAAATATTGGGGAGAGTTGTTTGCCCCCGCCCCTCCACTCTAAACTTGAAGCTCACACAGGTTGCCAGGTTGAGGTCCCTGAACCTGACACTGAACAAGCTGAATGGAGCATTAACTTTGACAATGGCAAGAGACGCTGAGTCAAACACTGTAAGTTTAACAGCTGATGTTTGTGTTTGCAATGTTCTTTATTGTTTGCTGATTATAAACTAGCTCATGTAGATTTTTATACCTGTCAGTGTTAGCTAGATGCATGGCTGGCCACATGGTAACCAAATCTAAGCCAATTGTCCCGAAAACAAAAGCCCACTGCTTCAGAAATGCCCACTACTTTGAATTTTCCTGTTCTACTTTAAATGGTGCAGTGGTGAAAGGCACCAGAATGTGCCTTTAAGGTGGAGCAGGAAAGTTCAGACTAGAAGTTCAAACTGGCCAATAGGAAGCTTACTTCAGCCTTGTCTGCCTTGGTAAGCCAGCTGCACAGATGGATGAATGAATGGACATAAATACGAGTATGTGAACGTCAAAAATACTTAAAATGCCCATCCCTACTAGAAGCCACCAAAAATGATTTATGGTTAGTCACTTATAGCTGAAGCTCATTGTTTATCTTTTCATGGAAAAATTAGCCAACTATCTTAAAGTCAATCTGAGCTCTATGTTGTCTCTATTTTTCAAAGTGTTGTTTACTTGTGTTTCACTACATCTCTGGTTATGGAGCTTTTAAGGTCAGAATCCAGTTAGTTTGCTTGGTTCTATGGCTACAGCATGCTTTGCTTTCCTTACAATTTATTTCATATCTGGCAAGGGTGTCTTAATGATATGGGGAAATGGGCAGTGGGTGGTATCACAGCCCAAAACACAAACATGCTGCTCTGGTGCTGGTGCGAGTGGATCAGACACAGCAGTGCTGCTGGAGTTTTTAAACAGTTTGTCCACTCACTGTCCACTCTATTAGACAATCCTACCTTGTCAGTCCACCTTGTAGATATAAAGTCAGAGACGACAGCTCATCTGCTGCTGCACAGTTTGTGTTGGTCATCCTCTAGTCCTTCATCAGTGGTCAGAGGACGCTGCCCACAGGACGCTGTTGGCTGGATATTTTTGGTTGGAGGACTATTCTCAGTCCAGCAGTGACACTGAGGTGTTTAAACACTCCAGCAGCACTGCTGTGTCTGATCCACTCAGACCAGCGTAACACACACTAACACACCACCATCACATCAATGTCACTGCAGTGCTGAGAATGACCCACCACCCAAATAGTACCTGCTCTGTGAGGGTCTATGGGGGTCCTGACCACTGAAGAACAGGGTAAAAGGGGGCTAACAGAGTATCAGAGAAACAGATGGACTACAGCCTGTAACTGTAGAACTACAAAGTGCAGCTATACAGTAAGTGGAGCTGATAAAATGGACAATGAGTATAGAAACAAGAAGGTGGTCATAACGTTGTGCCTGATTGGTGTATAACATATTGCTCCTTTAATACAGAGCTCAGCTGATGTGTGGGTCATGTGTGTGCAGGCATGTGGTTCCATGGGCGTGAATGGCTACTTGGCTTGCCAAGAGTGTGTCAGTTCATATCTATTCAATTAAGAGAACCTCAGCATCACTTTATATTGGCTGTACTTTAGGCAACTGCTGTATGTTTTGGGGAAATCATTTCACAGACAGATTTCCTGATGGTAAAGACCATCCTCTGTGCCAGATGATGACATTTCCCACCTGTATCGCCCTTATTGTTCCTGCAGTTTAAATGAACAGTATTTTACAATGACTTCTAATGCAGCTCAGCCAATTAGACTTTTATAGCTAGACATTCCATTATTCCGGTACTTATAATGTTCAGTGCGTGTTTGATTTAAATTTAGTAGCCACGACTACTTTTTTCCTTTGTTTATATTGTCCCCCCTTGTAATAATGAAATAAGGTGTATTTAATCAGTAACTGGGGGAGGTTACCTATTTATATATAACTGAGGTGCTAGAAATAGTAGTCTTCTTGTCCACAGACTTGCGCTGTAAGTAAACAGACCCATCTTTATGATTGTTTTTGGAAAATACTGTGCATTTACAGTAATAGGTCTGAGGAGGCGGCAGTGCAAGCGCGACTGGCTCTTTGCAAGCACCACTTCACCCACATCACTTTCATTTCTGACCACCAAAATAGCAAATGGGCAAAAGGAACAAAATTAGTAATATGCTGGCATTATATTAAGAAGCATGAACATGGAGTTGTGTAGATCCTCATTTTATATACAACCCCGTTTCAAAAAAGTTGTGAAGCTGCGCAAAATGTAAATAAAAACAGAATGCAATGGTGTGCAAATCAATTACACCCTATATTTAATTGGCATTAGTATAAAGACAACATATCAAATACTGAAACTGAGCCAAGGTATTGTGTTTTGAAAAATGTATGCCCATGCTGAAGCAATGAATTTCAAAGTAGAAACAGGGGCAACAAAAGATTGGTCGAGCTGTGTAATGCTAAAAAAACCTGGTGGAACATCTCGTAGGTTGATCTGCAAAAAGTCAGTAACACGATTGGGTATACAAAAAAAAACATTTCTTTCAGAAGAATAATGTTTCTCAACATAAAAATCCCCAAGTTCTGTGCTATTGTATCTATGGTACATAATACTAAAAGATTTGAAGAATCTGGATAAATCTCTGAATGCAGGGAGAAGGCCAAAAACTAATATCGGCTAGCCATGATCTTTGGGCCCTCAGGTCCAGATACAATTCTGGAGTGGAAATAACTGCATGGGCTCAAGAAACAAACGCAAGTTAAAACTCTACCATGCAGAAGAAACTGTACATAAACGGGAACCAGAAATGCCAGCGCCTTCTCCGTGCCCAAGCTTATTTAAGACTCAGGTGAAGTGGAAAAGTGTCCTGTGGTTCGACAAACCAAATATTTTTGTTTTAGGAAATCATGGATGGCGCGCACTCTTGGCTAAAGAGGAGAGGGACTATCCAGCTTGTTTTCAGCACACAGTTCAAAAGCCAGCATCCATGATAGTATTGAGGTGCATTAGCACACTTGGCACGGGTAATGCTGAACAATATATTCAGGTTTTGGCAACATATGCTGCCATCCAGACTATGTCTTTTTCAGGGAAGGCCTTGATTATCTCAGTAAGAAAATGCCAAACCACACTCTGCATGTATTACAACAGCATGGCTTCTTAGGAAAAGAGTCCAGAGGCTAAGCTAGCTCGCCTGGAGTCTAGACCTGTCAACTATTGAAAAGCTTTTGGTGCTTTAATAAATGAAAAATATGACAAGGAAACCCCACACTGTATCATATCAAGCAAAATAGGAACATTTCACTGTCAAAACTATAGCAATTGGTCTCCTCAGTTCCCAAACAACTACAAAGTGTTGTTATAAGAAGAGTTGATGCAGCACACTGGTAAACATGGCCCTGTCTGAACTTTTTAAAAATGTGTTTCTGGCATTTAATATGTTGTCTTTGTACTATTTTCAATTAAATATAGGGTTTAAATGATTTGCATATCATGGCATTCCATTTTTATTCACATTTTGCACAATGTCCCAACTAAAAGTCTCATTATCAGGTGTCCTGTTCAGGTCGGACCATTGAGATGGAGATAGTAGACAATCCTTCAAGTAAATGTCCAGCAGAGGGGGCTGTAGGGTCTCGGTTATTTTAAACTGGCGGTATTTTCTGATTTATGAAGTTAAATCGTGGAGAATTCTATAGCTTGTGAAACAGACGTAAACACCGTTTGGTACAGTTTGGTCCTTTTTTGACAAACATCACAATTGTCCGTCAAAACTGTTCACCCTCATTTCAAGGACTGTTGGTCTGATTTACAAGCTGCAACATATTGCTATTTGTATTCTAACAGAGCGCTGTATCTCTTATAAAGAATCTGACCCCCTATGTCTCTTTCATTTCAGAGAGATAGCAGGGAAAGCTGCTTCCACCTTTAAAATGCATTATCAATAGAAAATTACAAAGATTACACAAAACTCACCTGATGCAGACAATGGAAATAAAATTCATGCAAGCGACACGTTTTCTAGATTTCACTGTTAGGGCACAGTAAATCACAGTCCACAGAGAAAACGGAGAATGAATGAAGATGAAGGTAAATACTGAAACACAAAAATTGGAAATGCAGTTAAATTAGTAAAATTAAAGAAAAACTCCCATAAAACGTCATAGAGTAATTATATGTTATGTTGGTAATCTCTAGGTATGTGTACTGAGTTATCTTGTTTTAGCTTTTGTAATATTAATCCAGACTTCAATAAGAGTTTGATCGTTTTATACAACATGGTTAGAAAAATCAATGTTATCCACACTCTTTCAAAGATGGTTCTTCAAAGGTTCTTTCATAAAGACTGGAGTCCTATATAGGACTAAAGAAGCATTTGCATGCTTAGTTTGTTCTTTCCATGGTGAAACGGTTCTTCAGATAATGTACTGTAGATGGTTCTATGTGGAACCTATTGAAAATGGTTCTATATAGCACCAAAAAGGGTTCTTTTACTGCTACAAGGTTGATATCATGACAATAGCAAGACCCTTTTTGGTGCTATATGGAACCATTATTTACTACAGAACCACTTTGAAGAACCACTGTTTTTAAGAGTGTAGTATAGGTGAGCTGCCGTCACAAACTGGGGACAACAGAGATTGATAACATTGCCGCTTGCCTAAATTAAATATGACATTATTTAAATAAGCATGCCACGGTGTGGATTACCATATTATAAAAATATTACCATATTATTATCTACTTCATTTCTAGCATTACATATGTATTATGTATAGGGAAAAGACCCACAGTCTGGCAGGGAAAACCTAAAGACCACATCTTCATAGGAAGTATAAGACTTTCTGCTTTCTCCTGCCTGCTTACACACATGCTGGATGTTGAGCTGCTAACGTCAGTATTTCCCCCGTTCTGCTCCTGGAGTCCCCCTGCATTGGTATTTTTAGCATATTCCTTCATGACCACCCCTATTTTAACACCACAAAGGGCTTAGAAGGAGCTGAGTTGAGTCACGTCCATTAAAACAGAAAACTGCTAAAGCGCACATTCAGGGGAATCTAGACGTAAGACTGGAAAACTTTGACCTCCGCTATTCTGCATTAACCGAAAGGTGTAAGTAGTCACTCTCGTTGCTAATCAACATGCCGGAACACAGAGTGATAGTGTAGAATTTATGAAATTATACCAGTATAGAAGTTTTCAGTTAACTTATTCATTAAAGGTGTAGTTCAACATTCCCTTGTACAGTGTAATATAGGAGTGTGTAAAACTACTCTGATGCTAATATGTCCACACTAGCTTCTAACAGCCACACTGGCATTGCTCCTTCCATGAGGTACCCTGGAAAATGCAAGCTTGTCAGACAAATAAGTCACATGCATCATTTTGTTTCTTTATATATTTATTTTTTAAGCAAATGAACTCTTTAGACCTAGAGATTTTTGTGTGACTTAGCGGTGTACTGATCACTGTTTTAAACAAAGCAGTTTATCACAGAACCACAGAAAAATGTCAATGACAAGTTGAGCTCATTTTAAAGGCGAGTCCAAGGGATAGAAGTCAACACAGAGTAATGAGTTCAGGACTGAAAGAAATCTTCTACACCTTTTCTAAGTGCAATAATGAAAATACGCTTAAAAAGTCGAATTCCCAGAAATAAAGGAATATGAAACAGAGTGACTGCAACAACTAATGAGGCTCTTTATTGCTATTTCTTAGTGATAAAAACGATAAAATCACCATATCATGTTGCAAAAGCCTCCTGTATATACCCATATATCATGAACTCTCTCCAGCAACAATTTCACAAGCCTCCACATTTCTTTGAACTGAACAGAACTGAAGGCTAAAGTAAGAGATATTAAGTATAAATAGCAGGAGTAAGATACAACCCGTATTTACCCAAAGGAAAATAGCCAAATCTAAGTTTTTTTGTTCATCTCTCGTGACTGTTAAAAGATGTGCATCTTGAACTTACTCCCCTGTCACTGCAGCTGATTAGGTAAGCTGACTTCTCTGTCTCTGTGTCTGATAATCAAAATGCTTTTGAATGAAAGTCTTGTTCTTGTTGGTGGATTCATCATAAAAAAGGCATGTATACAATTTCAAAATCAGCAACTGGAATATTTGGATACATTTTTTTTTAAATCTAATGATCTAAATGCAATTTGCATCAAATATCACTGTAACTGTTGTGTTTTCTTTCAGAATTCACCTCAATTTACATTACTGTGAAATGCAAAGCAGCTGATAGAGGCAGTTGTGGGGTCTAAAGGGTTGAGGACCCCCTTGTCCTAAACACTGTTGGGTAAGGATTCACCTGAGATAGTTCCTAGCCCACTCTTCCACAAATTATGTCCTTCATGTTCAAACAGAACCCAACATTGACATTCCAGCTTTCCGGGATGACAACTTTAGGGTGCATAGGTCCAAATGTGTTTCCAGTCTGGTTTAACAGACATGATGGAATAGTGGGACAGCCTGACTGACCAGCAAATCCACCGGCCCCAATTCTCATTTGCAAAGATCAGGTGAGAAAAACGAAAGATCAGTTGAAACGACTACAATGAACTGGAACAGAATGGACCTGAAGGTGGCCAGTGTAATACTTACCTGGCAGGACTGACACTGGCATTAAGGCAGGAGGATGTATAAGTAGAACAGAAATTTCGCATAATGATGTCTTTTATTCTTTGTCCTGTGGCTTATCACATACTGTACTTCATGCAAATATGTGGTACATCTTACATCAACACAACCACTATCTTAATTTAGTTTCTTTGATCTAGCGTTGTCTTGAATTGTGTAAGTTCAGAGCTCAATCTTATGAAGGCTATACTCCACAAAAAAGATTCATTTGAAAACAAACAAGCAAACAAACAAGATGATTAGCAATCTGATGGCAGTTCAGACTGTTCAGCCTATCTGCCTACACAAACATGTGATAGCTCATGATTTATTGACGAAGCTTGTGGTTCAAATCAGAACAAATAGGGCTTACTCACCATGGGTCGCCTTTTGTGTTACAAGAAGTGACACTGTTCTCAGGACAGGCCTCTCCATCTCTGAGGCTGAAACAGATACAAGTGCGGTGGCGAGTCGGCCCATCTTAACACTTCACACCGTGAGCTCACACACCTACGCTGCAGAGTCCCTACTAAAACCACCATATCTTCTGCTGTATCACATGCTGCCTGTGTGAACACGCTGCAGCGCCTTGCTGTAAATGGCGTGACCTTGAGCAATAAATGCTTTTGGCTGATTGTTTGTTTGCCGGGTGTGTGTCAGGCTTGCATGTATAGCAGGGGATGCGTAGGTGTCTGTATAAATAAGTTACCGCATCAGAAGTGAGTATTGGTAGATTTACCATAAAAGGACCTTCATACTGAAGATTGTGACCTTGATTTAGTAGTGAACCATGACATGTGCCAGGCCTTCGGTTTGAGCCATAAATGTCAAAACGAAACACTTCTACGATAAGGCTGATTTCTGCAACCATCTGGGTATATAGTAGGCTGTTATAGTTGCATATTAGCCCGAAACTAATGGCAATTTCACTGCTGTATTTCCATTTTTGTTGATTTTACATCATTTGAGCCCAGAAAATGCCATGATACATTTTGGAAATACATGTTTTTCTTTGGACAGTAGTGATTTATTAGCTATTCTAGGTTAAACACAGATCTTTGAAGCTTGAAAAGGCATTCTACCTTGTATTTGAAGCTTGTAACTGACATTAGCCCCTTAAATGACCAGGGTCCTCCAGTGGTTTCATTACACACTTCTATAATATAAGAATAGCACTGCCAGGTTTCACTGAAGTCCCTGAAGTTACTGAATAGTAAGCCTTAGTATGCAATAAGCCTCTGATTTGAAGGGGTTAATATATATTTTGCTGGGTATGTATCAGTTTTACTGTGACTTTCAGTAAAGATCCCTGACATAGAGCTGCTGCCACTGTTTTACATTCATAACAACTGACTGAAACCTGGTTAGATTTCAGCACACATTCACAGTCTGTAATGTTTATAGTACTTTCAGGGGATCTAAATGTTTATCTGTTATGAAATCGGTCCCAAACATTGTAAACCTAACCATAATTGGTTGATTCCACTGTCAGTTTCTAAATATGGTAGTGGTTTATTTGATACATTAGGCTTTCAGTTCTGCTTCATATAATATCTACACTTTCAATATTTAATGTCAACACTCTGCCTTTATTATAGTCTCCATTCATTTAGGGAAACTTGGTTTCAGTTTTTTAATGAAATCTCCAAAGTTCAGTCAAAGTTGGTTGCATGAAGATGGTCAATCCACTGTTCTGAGTAAGGGCCTCTTGACAACTATACATCCTTTCAGACCCATAGCTCTGAGTTGGCTTCTCACAGTGGAATAATGGACAAAAATACTTGAGATGAAATACTTTAAGTGTTGTTTATATGATGTGGACAGTTGTGGTGGTCTATCATTTTCTCTACATACATTTTTTCAGTTTTGGAAAGTTTTCTCTTCTTGACTTTCCTTGAAGTCCTAACCAATGGTGGAGCTAAAAATCCTAAATGGACAACTTTCCATTGGACATTTCAAGAATTGAACCCTCTTGTTTGCAGCCACAACAAAAAAAGAGAGTATTTTCACATCAGTTTCAATACAACAAGCATGATGATTAAATCAACCCGTTCAGTTGCAAGGGCTTGTGTGTGGGCCCACACTTCATCTGGCTACCCTAGAAAGCAAGGCAACATTTACCATTTAAAATGTCCAGAATGAGTTGCATAAGGTATTTTGGGGTATGAGGCTCATTACATACTAAGGATTATCATTCAGTAACAGGGACTTCAATGCAAACTGGTGGTAACAAGTGACAAGGAACTATTCATGGATTATAGAAGTGTAACAAAACTTTGGCCTGCTGATGGGCCCTGACCATTAAGGGGATACGGATTGCATGTGAAATAATATTATTCAGAACAGGAAAACTAAGAAATGAATATGATGGCAAAACCAGCCTTTGTGAACTGACACTTGTTGGAATAAGCCTTTATAAATGCAGGTTAATGTCAGTCCTTTAAGGCTTATGTAGAATGTATTGCAGCCTTATGAATGCTGCCTTTCAATAAAATGTCACCATTACATACATACCACATTACAGTTTATTACATACATTGGCAAGAAAAAGTATGTGAACCTTTTGGAATTTTATGGTTTTCTGCATTAATTTGCCATAAAATGTGATCTGATCCTCATCCAGGTCAAGTGCATTGACAAATATAATGTGCCTAAAATAATAACACAAAAAAAATATGATCTTGCAGGTCTTTATTCCTCACACTCATTCAATATTCAAAGTGGTAGTGGAAAAAATAAGTGAACCCTTGGAATTAATAGCTGGTTGACCCTGCCTTGGCAGCAGTAACCTCAATGAGGTGCTTCCTGTAGCTGTGGATCAGATGTGCTCATCATTCAGGAGGAATTTTAGCTCATTCTTCCTGGCAGAACTGCTTTACCTCTGTCGTGTTCCTTGGATGCCTCATGTGTACGGCTCTCTTCAAGTCAATCCATAGCATTGTTGTAGGGTGGAGATCTGGGCTCTGACTTGGCGGATTTTGTTTCAGCGTTTTGGGTCATTGTCCTGTTGCATCACCCAACTTCTACAGAGTTTCAGCTGCTGTACAGAAAATCTCACATTATCCTGTAGAATTTTTTGATATACTTGGGAATTCATCTTCCCCACAATGATCGTAAGCTGGCCAGGCCCTGATGCAGCAAAGCAGACCCAAATCATGATGTTCCCTCCACCATACCTTAGGGTTGGGATGATAATTTCATGGTGATGTGCAGTGCCTTTATTACACCAGATGTAGCGCTGTGTTCTTTCCAAATAGCTTCAATCTTAGTTTCATCTGTCCAAAAAACATTTTGCCACTATCGTTATGGAGTGTCAATGTGCTCTTTCGCAAACTTTAGGCGTGCAGAAACGTTCTTTTTAGTAAGCAGCAGCTTCCTTCATGGTGTCCTGCCATAGACACTCTGCTTGTTCAAGGTTTTATGGAGTGTAGACTCATGAACACAGATGTCTGCCGGTACCAATGATGCCTTCAAATCTTTGGCTGTCACTCAGGGTTGCTTTTTTTCCTCATTGATGAGTCTCCGTTGTGCTCTTGGGGTCATTTTGACTTGGCACCCACTTCTTGGCAGAGTAGCCACAGTCCCAAATTGTCTCCATTTGTAGATTGCTTGCCTGACTGTAGACTGGTGAATTTCTAAAGTCTTTGAAATCACTTTGTAAACCTTTCCAGCTTCATGTAAATCAACAATTTTTGATTGTAGATCTTCTGAAAGCTCTTTTTGGTGAGCCATGGCTTACATACGCGTGTCCTTCTTGTGCAGATCAAACTCAAAAAGTTTAAGTGGTTTATATCAGCTAAAGTAGCTCTAGTCCACACCTCCAAACTCATTTTCTTAACAAGACTCCAGGTATGCTAACACCTGACTCCAATTAGCTTTTTTGAGATCATTAACTCAAGGCTTCACATACTTTATCCACTAGCAATATGAGGTTTTCATGGTTGTTATCAATGAAGAAATGAATGATCAGAATTTTTGGTGTTATTATTTTAGGCATATTATATTTGTCACTATCCTTGACTTGGAGGACGATAAGACCACATTTTATGACAAATTAAGTCAGAAAACCATACAATTCCAAAAGGTTTGCATACTTTTTCTTGCCACTGTATTACCAAAAAACTGATTGTTATCACTGGATATCAGGTCTTGAGATTAATAGTATGTAGTATAAAAGGTTTAATTTAACATTACAGACATACATGTTTTTTATTTCTCAGAAATCAGTAGGCCTTCGCTAAAGGTCACGAAGCCCTGTGGGTTGCCCACTTTCTTCATCAGGGTTACACGGAAGTGAGCTAGGTTGAGAATGGCACGAAAACGTGTGAGAGAAATATATTACTGTAGAAGTAACGAGGGAACAGATCATTTGTCTAAACCAACAGTGCGAGGCAGAAATGTGTACTAACCCCATGTCTCACACTAGCACTGGTTGAAATACATATATACGTTCAGCATATCATCTGTTTGAAGCATGAGAGATGCTGATGTCACTGCAGTCATCTTCCACCTGTCAGAAGCTCCATGTGAACCACCTTTGTGTGTTCTCAGCCTCCGATAGTGAACACACACTCCTCCTGCGATGACTCCAGTAATGAGCACACTGCTCCACTGCTCGCTCTGTCATTTCTGGGAAAAGACTCTGACTATGCAAATACCGGTTCCTCCCCCACACTTCATTGATGCTTTGGTAAACAGCAGCAGTGTGTGGGCTTGCGTGCCCTCAACCACCCACAGCCATATGCTGCTCTCCAGATAGGCCTATCTAAACACAAAAGTGGTTCTCAGTTCCACTCCTAGGGGGACCACTGTGCCATTTTTTTGTTTTGTAATGTACTAGACAGAACTCATGATAGTTAGTGGAGAAGCTCTGAGCTGCTGTTCAATGTTACTTCTAGTCATTTTATAAGAAAACCCTACCTTGTAGTTCCAAATTACTGGTGTACAGTTAAAGGCTGTAGCCCATCTGTTGATGCACAATTGTGTCTATCACCCTTGAGCCCTTCATTAACCCCAATGACTTTGACAGCTGTAGAAGACGCTCAAGTCATTTGAACATTTACTTTCTGTAATATTGGGGAGCGATAAGGCAGATGCACATGCTGAGAAAAGCAATATTTATTCGGGGCAAATCCAGGGTCATAGTCCAAACAGTCCAGGGTCATTGAGCCATCAAGGATTGATAGGGAGGCAGACATGATAAACAAACAAACAAGAATCAAACAACCTGAGAACACATACCGCCAACAAACATCAAACAAATAACAAACATATCAAACAAAGACGAAAAACAAGCGCAGACACAGGGCTTAAATACAAGAGAGTAAATGAGGGACAGGTGGAAACGCATGTGGAGACAATCAGGGGTGGAGTCACGAAACAAGAGGGCAGGACTGAAAACCAAAACAAAAGCACATGGACAGGACTGGGAAGTAAACACAACAGGAGCACATGGAGGAGTGGGAGGAGCCAAGTGTGACACTTTGCCACAAACAGAAAATGGATACTTTTAAGATCACATTTGACCGACAGCCGATTTGGTCACACTCTGAAGATGCGACTACATTAAATTCCCAAATTGTCATTAACACTGAATAGGTTTTCAGTCGGGATCTGTGACAGAAGAACAGCTACACAACCTGGAATTAGCCAGAAAAGAACTGAATACCATTCACCAAACAAAAAGGACTGTAAGATACTTTACAGACTGCCTGGAACAAAACAACATTAATGTTGTCGATGTTGCGGCAGTTTCATGGCTCAGTCTCTGAAAATGTTTTGGTCAGACTCTGAAAATCAGACTACGTTTGGCGAATGGTATTGGGTTCATATCTGGATGATTCCAGGTTGTCACAGCTGCCGACTGAAAAGCTACTCAGTGGTTATGACAGTTTGGGAATCTAGTGTAAGAAGCTGGAAAGTGAACTTCAGTGAGTGAGCGAAGCTTGATACTCTGACGTAGCAACAAGCTGCTTGATAAGGAACTATCAAACATTAAAACATATTAAATACCACGTTCATGACCCAATGTATTTATTTCATACTTTATTTATTTAACTGTTGTATAAAAGCAATAGAACACTCGAGGTTGTGTGTTATAGCAACAAGGCTGCTACTGCAACCAAATCACAGCCGTGATGTTATTTCACAATAACACACTCCCTCTTGTGTTCTATTGCTTAAGTAACTAATGCAAACTGAGAGAGATTCTTAGGTTATAGAAGTGTATAACAAACATTTTGCCCACTGGTGGGTCCTGGCCACTTAAGGGGTTAATGGTCAGTTTCTGAGCAGAAAGATGCTCTTGACTGGATATTTTTCATGGCAGACCACTCTCAACCTACCAGGGACACTGACATCCCCTGCAGCACCACTGTATCTGATAGACTCATACAGTTATCCCACACCGTGCTATGGATGATTCACCACTCAAATGGTCCTGTGGTCAAACCCGACCAATTATAAATGAGGCAGAAGGGGGCTGAGAAACTGTGCAACAGTTTGGTAACAGTGCATTTAAATAGTTGATAAGGTAGTTGGTTAAGATGAAGGGACAATTGACGGCATTTACAATATTGTGTAAAAGTCAGAGACCACATTTCATTTGTTTGATTTCAAACCATTTTTTTACCACAGAAGTACAAATAAAGCACAACAACTAAATTTATTATAGCAATTTTCTGTATTTAGTGTGTCCATTCTTTGCTTTTATTACAGCTTCCATTCTTTTCAGGAGACATTTTTTCAGTTTTTCAAAGTAATCTGCAGGGATATTTTCCCACACCACCAAAGCTCAGTCTTAGAAGTTTGCACTTTCTGCTTCTCATGATCCAAATAATCCCAAACACATTCACTGATATTGAGATCTGGACTCTGGGGTGGTCAATCCATTGTTCTGAGTGGTCTTGTTGCAGAGTTCATGGTCTAAAATGTACAACCCCAATTCCAGTGAAGTTGGGACGTTGTGTACAACGTAAATAAAAACAGAATACGATGATTTGCAAATTCTTTTCACCCTATATTCAATTCAATACACTACAAAGACAAGATATTTAATGTTCAAACAGATAAACTTTATTGTTTTTTGCAAATATTCACTCATTTAGAATTTGATGGCTGCAACACGTTCCAAAGAGGTTGGGCCTGGGGCAACAGAAGACTGGGAAAGTTGAGGAATGCTCAAAAAACACCTGTTTGGAACATTCCACAGGTGAACAGGTTCATTGGAAACATGTGTCATGATTGGGTATAAAGGCAGCATCCCTGAAAGGCTCAGTCGTTCACAAGCAAGGATGTGAACAACTGCATGAGCAAATAGTCCAACAGTTTAGAAAAATGTTTCTCAACGTGCAATTGCAAGGAATTAGGGATTTCATCATCTACAGTCCATAATATGATCAAAAGATTCAGAGAATCTGGAGAAATCTCTGCAAGTAAGCAGCAAGGCAGAAAACCAAAATTGAATGCCCGTGACCTTCGATCCCTCAGGTGGCACTGCATTAAAAACCGACATCATTCTGTAATGGATATTAACCACATGGGCTCAGGAACACTTCAGAAAACCACTATCAGTGAACACAGTTCATCGCTCCATCTACAAGTGCAAGTTAAAACTCTGCCATGCAAAGCAAAAGCCAGATATCAACAACACCCAGAAACGCCACCAGCTTCTCTGGGCCCAAGCTCATCTGAGATGGACTGACACAAAGTAGAAAAGTGTCCTGTGGTCTGACGAGTCCACACTTCAAATTGTTTTTGGAAATCATGGACATCGTGTCCTCCGGGCCAAAGAGGAAAAGGACTGTCTGGATTGTTATCAGCGCAAAGTTCAAAAGCCAGCATCTCTGATGGTCTGGGGGTGTGTTAGTGCCCATGGCATGGGTAACCTGCACATCTGTGAAGGCACCATTAATGCTGAAAGGTACATACAGGTTTTGGAGCAACATATGCTGCCATCCAAGCAACGACTTTTTCAGGGACGTCCTGCTTATTTCAGCAAGACAATGCCAAGCCACATTCTGCACGTGTTACAACAGCGTGGCTTCATAGTAAAAGAGTGCGGGTACTAGACTGGCCTGCGTGCAGTCCAGACCTGTCTCCCATTGAAAATGTGTGGCACATTATGAAGCCCAAAATACGACAACGGAGACCCTGGACTGTTGAGCAACTGAAGTTGTACATCAAGCAAGAATGGGAAAGAATTCCACCTACAAAGCTTCAACAATTAGTGTCCTCAGTTCCCAAATGCTTATTGAGTGTTGTTAAAAGGAAAGGTGATGTAACACAGTGGTAAACACGCCCCTGTCCCAACTTCTTTGAAACATGTTGCAGGCATCAAATTCAAAACGAGTGAATATTTGCAAAAAACAATAAAGTTTATCCGTTTGAACATTAAATATCTTGTCTTTGTAGTGTAATCAATTGAATATAGGTTGAAAAGGATTTGCAAATCATCATATTCTGTTTTTATTTATGTTTTACACAACATCCCAACTTCATTTGAATTTGGCTTTTAAATGGCATATTATATTCTCTCATTTTCAAACCAGACAGATCACTTTCCCTCTGGTTTCTGGTTGAATTTGTAACAGTTATGCAGCATGAGCTTGTGAGACCACCAAAGCAGACCACAATGAGGTCAATGAGACCACTTTGATCTTTATCTTAAGTCATAAATGCTCCTGCTTGACACATGTTGTCTGTGGTTTATACATTTTCAATGCACCAGTTTTCACCACATCTCATCTTGCAGGGCAATATTCCAATATATATTTTGATCACAACAGATAAAACCCCGAAGCTCTATAAAAGTAACTGTTTTATCGAATGATGAGCCATAAGCATAGTGATATTGGGCAAGCAGTATTGAGTATACTTCACATTGACATCTGTGGGTTATGCAGTAAAAATATTCCTTATGCTGTTTTCTTGTCTAGCCATACAGAACAGAACATGGCAAAAAAGCAACTTCACTTCCCCAAACAGTGAATGCCAGCTCATGTTCATGTGTTTCCTATAGGAGAGCACCGAGGTTAACAATAACTCATTAGACCTAATAATAACAGCTTATTACGTGTAGTACTCTTGTGAGTAAGAGCAGCATCAGATTCTGTTTTAGGGAAATGTGCATTCCATTTGAAAGACAGCAGACCTAATAACATCTTAACCAGCTTTAGGCAAACACCACGTTTGTGCTGTATTTGTATGTATTGAGTAAAGGCAGCACCAGTGCTGCACTTCTGAAACCCCAACACGAACAATGAAAGTTAGCAATGTTGGTTATACCTTTTTTTCAAACACTCACAACAGTTTTGAGATGTTTTCATGTTATAACAATCCTAAAATTCTTTAAAAAATGGAAAAAGGCACCATTATATTCCAAAAAACACCTTAACTACTGTGTTCTCAAGGTCTATAAATAGATAATGAGTCACAGTTGAACCTTTACCTATAATTCCCAGATGATTTTGATGAATTCTTATCAGCCTTGTTTATCTATAAGCCTTTTTTTGTCATCCAAGCCTGCAGTGATGACTCATACTGCACTAGGGCTTGTGGTTTTGAGGGTCTATTGTGCATTTCCAAATGTCAGCATAAAAATACCAACTGTCAACTCTATTTTGTTTGCACTAAATGTGCAAGTGTAATCAGTGACATTTCACCACATACACACTGTGTCTGCTGAGCACTAATAGTCACAAACTGTTCGGTGGGGCATTTCAAACCGCATCCTGTCTGATCTGTAACACAAAGCATATATCTGCAAAATATGCACCGGACTTATCAGATTATACTGTCTTGCACTCTCATGCATCCACACAAGCTTCAACTGTCTGCTTTGACAGAAGTGGAGAGAAAACTAAGTGTCGGACACAGTAACTATTTTATTTTTCTCAGTTGAGATGATCTGTGTTTCTTTCCTGGACACAACATTAACTCACTGGTAATGGTAGTGTTCACTAGCTGATCGGTACTAATCTGAACCCACCCACATTTAAAAATATTGGAACCATAATAACAAAAGGTTTTAGCTGACTGTTTGCAAAATTGTCTGTCAAGCTTGGGCTACCTGGTGGCATCTATAACACTGGCATCCAACAGCGCTAGATGTTCCGTGCAGATGTTTATGTTTGAGAACTGACAAATCATGAATGTTGGCCAATTTAAAGTGAACAAGACAGGATTATGGAAACCATATTTTTATTAATCAAACAAGGGACATTGTTTAGTCACTTGACATTAAAGTGGCAGTGAGAGGACTTTTCATCTTGCATTCTAGGTCTTTTAACAAAACTCCAATGAAGCAATAAAAGACTGGCATGTGTAGGCTTGCAGTAATATTGATTAATATTTAGCTTTTCCAAAGTTGCTGCTATTGCGCACAGTTGTAGGCTAAAAGGTTCAGAACCAGACAAGTTTTATCCTACGCATAGTAGCTAAATGCTCCTTGATCAAAAATTTTACATCTGAGCTAATAGCAAGCTACCACTCCTGTGCACTGAAGGGACTAATAAGGGCATGATGCTGATGCTGATCAAAACGACTTCAGTGGTCCATTTACTGCCACCATCGGTCTCGCTTCAGGTTTGCTGTGAGGAGTCCTTCACTTGACAAAGGAAGTAGCTTTCAGAGATGATTGTGCTTGGCTGACTAAAATGCTACTTCACCCTTCAGTAATCTTCAGTAATAATTTAGCAAAAAGTCAATAGGGTCTTGAAAGGTTCACCGGGGAAACAAAAGAGATTCTTCCTCAAAGAACCATTCCAAACTTCAGCAAATTCTCTGTTGACAGAGGAAACTGTGTTTAGAGATAATTGTAATCGACAATCAGCTAATCACAGTCATCTCTAACCACTACCCTAACCACTAACAAAACTCTGATTAAAATCTTCAGTGAGAATGGCAGTAATTCTGTCCAAATTATTACAGTATTATTACATAAATTATTACAGTTATTATCATAAATGGTAGAAAGTGTATCTAATAACTGTTTAGGTACATGTCAACAACATATGTAACAACAATGTAACTACTAATGAATTGGTCATTGTTACAGATGGATTACAGAAGTACACATTGGGATTACACATGTGTATCAACTTCAGTTATGCCTCACTTATGTAATTACATTTGTAATCAGACAGGAACAGCAGTAAAAAGTATCTAATAACGTACATTACGCCACTACTTACACTGTGTCTGACAGCTTTCCTAACATTTACCTAGCATTTATGTTGCTAGTGCTGCAACACTGTAGCCAGTTTCAGCTTTAAACCGTTCTGTAATGTAACAGTACAGCAGATGTCTCCTTATCTTTAAATATAACGTTTATGACCCGTGTTGCATTTCCCTCAAAGCAATCTCTACTCCTTTATTACACAGTACCTACATAACAACTACACAAGTACTGTCCACTTATTTTAAAGTGTAACTTTAACACTGCACTGCAGACTCTACAGGAAAGTACCTGTGTAGAAGATACATTTGTGTAATTACATTAAGCAAAACTGAAGTTGATACACATGTGTAATTACATAGGCTGTATTTCTTTAATACATCTGTAACACTGACTAAATAATCAGCAGTTAGGTTGTTGTTGCATATGCTATTCACGTGTAGCTACATGGTTATTAGAGACACTTAATATAAAGTTGGGCCAACGTTTTTACTGAGGAGTGTATAATGCATGGTATCCTGATCATCTGTTGTGTAGTGCTGTTTTTGTTTTATTCCTGAACCTAAAAAAGTTTTGGATTAAACAACTGGACACAGCATGGATGATTTCCAGGTTTTCTCTGTGATGTAACTTTGAAATTTGTGAAGGTGTCACAATGCAGATGTGAGACATTCCCTGACACAACCTGCTGTATGTTTCCATAACAGATGCCAAAAGGAAAGGCAGCCTTTTCCACCCCAAGTCACCAAGTCAAACGACCACTAATTTCATCTACAACTGACAAATTATTATGTTTTACAATTTCGATTCCAGCATGGATATCATGTGAAGTTTCCCTTTAAGGGTCACTGTGGCCGTTCTCGTCGGGCATCGTACCCGCTCAGTGCTCGTGCCTTGCCTTCCTGCCGGCTCTCGTGGCTGCCACTGGGGCCCGGTGGACGGGCGCATGCCACAGTCATGTCAGAGGAAAAAAGACAGGAAATTCCAATGACTGTGAAATTCCAATGACTACTGTAGCTGCTGTCTTGACCTATTTACTGGTAATGCTCATTTCAGTAGACCACAACAACAGTGTTTTAATAGTCACTTTTGTTGTGCAGCCACTCTATCTTTCCATCAGCAGACACTGCTGGACAAAGAACAGAGACATATTGCATATCAAACATATTCCATTTTCAAAACATCTTATAAAGGAAACTTGCTCAGGTCCCCCGGCTTCTCACCTGATTTTTGCACTGATAAGACTTTGAAGTGTGCAAAGTTTGGATTCCCAGCAAAGCTATGGTGCTTTATTCATCTACATCATGCACATTTGAAGTGTTACTTCCTGTGTGTGAATTAAAGCTACTTTCATAGTCTCTTCTTTACACATCTGAGTTACACTGATCTTTTATTTATTTACTTATTGTGCTATAAAGCTCATAGACCATGGTTTTAGACCCTGTTTCACCTAAATGTTGATACTTTTATATTCTGAAGACCTAATGTAAATTTAAAAGGCTGACTTTTCTCTGCTCATTGTCACTTCCCGTACAGCGTTCCTGAGTTGTAGTGTATAATTTGATGTAGACAGTGCTATTTGACCTGATAATTTACACCTCTTTGACACATTCTTCTGATGTGCAATAATAAAGTAATGCATTTTCTCCCAAATTACTTTTTTAATCTTTCTAATTGCACACTTGAAGGTTTAGACAGACTTTTACTTACAAGTGTATGGCATAATACTTTATCAGGGGGTGCCTACCAGGCAACAATAGGGTTCCCTGCTCACAGTTAAACATAAGCAAAGCAAACATATCTAATGTGCGATGTGTCATTTAAAAGAGTGGCAGGAATATTGCCAGGGACTTTAACTAAGCCCCAGGATCTGAGAGTTTCAGAGTCCTGTTGTACAGCATTTAGAAAGGAGAATAGAAACGATTTTAACATAAAAACAGAAAGCAACGTGTGTGAATTCATATGATGTACTCTGAACAAGAATATTTGCACTCATTTCTTTCCATCGCTCCAAAAATCTTGAAAATTGTAACCTTTCAAAAGAAGGATGAAACATTCTTAACTTCTGTTAGTGCATTCGTTATGGGATATTAACACAGAGCAAAGTGTACCCTTTTAAGCAAAAAAGTAAAAAGGGACAAAAACAGCAACACAAAGTTTTTTGCAGCAGTAACATTACACAACTTACTGTCTGCCTGTCTCATTCTGCACATTGAATGTACTATGTAGTATTTATTTTAAGGTTTGTTTACTGTAATGCATTGATCTGTAGTTGGTACTCAACATACTTACTATCTAAGCTACTTAACTTCCTGCCTACCTCAGAGCTAACTGGGCAGAAGGCAAGAAACAACAGCCTCTGGTAGAACATGCAAACTCCACATAGAAATGGCCCTGGTCGCCTGGCCAGGGAATCGAACCCGGCTCTTTATGTCTTTAATATTTCCTTGTTACAACCAAATGTGCAGTTTTTTAAACAATGGTTTCTGACTAACTAATACAACAGCAGCATTAGTTTACACACTGAGCTGGAGCCATGGATGTTTTCTTCATGTTTGGAGTTAAAACCAGGATAATAACCAGAGCTGTGAGAAAAATCACAGCATGTAGCATTGTGATTTTAACTTAGTTACCAAAAAACTAATGGTTTCTGCTTTTTTGTGCTTTCTGTGTGGTTCCCATTGTGTTCTCCAACACTCATATCTGCCTAGAGGGAGGTGTAAATATTTAGTTACTATTAAGCTCAAATTGAAACTAGTTTGTGTGTTGCAACCTCTTTTGATTTAGTAAAACCTGAAGCTACCATTAATGGCAGCGAGGTGATGCTAGCTGCAATGGCAACACAAATGTTCTTCTTCCGGAAATGCTCTTTTCTAATATGGTAATACGCTTTTCCACACGTTAACTGAGATCTTACACATCTCCTCTTATTTCTTGACTCATTTCAAGACAAGAGTAATAATTTTTTCCGTCTTTCTCTTGGGAAACTGGCCAAGTTTTTACAACAAATATGTTGCAAGCACATAAAGTTTTTCAGAGGTATCCTGGCCATAATTACAGTTGCTAGGCTATGAAGAACCAACTGGGTCCTTGCTATAGCACTACCCTGTGGCAGACCAATGCTACATCTCTAGAGGTTGATTAGGATGTCAAGGACCCTCTAATACCTGCTGTATTTCCAACTTGCCTATGTTAGAACTTAAGTACAAATGGTGCAACTAACCCCAGGTTTCATGTACAGTAGAACGCTCCATGAAACTGAGCTATGTAGTGGTTAAGTGGTTCTCTATGTCACCCGTTCCTAGTACTGCACACTCACACTCTCAAAATGTTCTTACAATTGTTAAAAATGCTCTTCTCTCACATTTTGTGAATATAAGAATTTGATTTTGTATATGAACAGTTGCTAAAGTTTCAAACTGTACTGTTCAATGTAGATGTAAATGTCAGTGTAAAGTTCTAGGAAAAACATCAAATTGGTGTTAAGGCATAACATCATGTGAAAGGTTCTTCTGTGGTGGAACAATGGTCTTTAAACTTAAGCTTCTTTTCACTTGCAAACCTCATTTACACTGAGCTAAAGGGTGTTATTTAAACTATAAACCTACTCTGATAATCTCTCTCTTACTCTCTCTCTCTCTTAGTAAGGCGGCAATAGCCTGAATGAGCTGAGTATGCATAAACACAGTACTATACAAAGGAAGTTTCATCTCATTTATTTCTTGAAATCAGGAGGAGGATATTAAATATGTTCTTCTTAAATCATAAAAAAAATAAAGATAAGATCTAACTGCAAATGAAAATATCACAACTACAAGCGAAAAAGAGAACAGAAAAATCACCCTTTGTCCCAGTACTGTTTGAACCTCCCCCCTCCACTTCACTCCATGTATGCATGTTGCAAAAGCATGAGCTTTTTTAAATCTTCTGCCTACACAAAATCTGAGTGATACCTCAGTGCAAAAAAAAAACAAAAAAAACAAAAGGTACGGTTTCATATTCCACTTGTTACTGCTTGCAGAAATTCTATCATAATACAAGCTGCTAGCACAATGTATGTGGCCTTGTAGCACCGCATGTGCTACCCCAGGCTCAAGAAGGCCGCTGGAGGCAGGATTTAGGGTTGCAGCAGCCATGTTTCTTTAACTCACTGAAATGAATACACTAAATAGACAACACACAAAACCAAGGCCATGTTAAGCTGGCCACTTTCCAGTGGCTTAAGCTAGCTAGACTTTTTAGTCTCTCACTCAAGCTTTTCAGCTCTTCAGTCTCTTGCTGCTGCTCGTCCCTCTCAGCTCTTTTTCAAAGGCGCGCCCGAGCCGAAAGGGAACGAGAGCTCGCCTCTCCACTTCTCGGGAGGTATTAGTGAAGTGGCCTTGCTGCATAACAGCAAGTTATGCTCTGGTGCCTCTCGTGGCCTCATCTTCCTCCTCCCGCCATCACTCTCATGTCCGTTGGAGAGCTCGGGCTTTGCGCTCCACCTCCTGCACACTCGCAGCTCTCTCCCTGCTGTCCTTGAGCTAATGCTAGAAATATTAGCTGTTAGCAAGTTGGTTAGCTAACAAAATTTGTGTCTGTTTTGTCATATTTCTTTTCTTTATTTAAAAATGACAACTGTCCCTTAGCAATGTGGATCATTTCCATAACAAAGGGCCAGTAGAAATGGTCCAAAACGAATTGGAGAAAAGTCCTGTTACACTGACATTAAAATGATGTTTTAAGCTGACGTAACAGATTTGGCAGTTGGCGATCTCCTCTAAGCGTGTCCAAATGTCCAAAGACGTTGCTTTAGCAGCAGTTAAAAAGAGATGCGGTGGTGTTTGCATGATTTGGAGGAAGCATGTGTTGGCCTTCACCCTCATAGTGCTGGTAGTACTGTGTACCTGGGGAGACCTAGCTAATAGGTCGGACTACGCAATTGGGGAGAAAACGCCAAAAAATAGAAAAACTTTGGCTTTTTTGTTTTCATATGAAGTTACCACTTTGGAGACACTACAATCACTATATTGAAGATAGCTAGCTATGGTTTCATATTCTTTAATAACATTTTCTTTGCCATTGGGCTTGATTATTTTGAATTTTGTCATTGCTTATTTGATTTCAAGAGCAAAATATCATCTTAATTTAAGGGACTGTGTGCTTTTGGTTGTTGAAGATACCACTGAGTAATACAGGAATACTCCTTAAAAGGAGCCAGAAATGTTTTTATGGTGCTGCTATAATAAATGCTTAGTTTCACTTGACAAACTTTCAGAAGTGCAATTCATAGAGTAACCAGTTCAGAGGAAATTACAGATATTTTGTAAGTAAGTAAGTAAGTAAGTGATACTTTTTTGATCCCACAACTGGGGAAATTCCACCTCCGCATTTAACCCATCCGTGAAGTGAAACACCACATACACACTAGTGAACACACACACACTAGGGGGCAGTGAGCACACTTGCCCGGAGCGGTGGGCAGCCCTATCCACGGCGCCCAGGGAGCAGTTGGGGATTAGGTGTCTTGCTCAAGGACACCTCAGTCATGGACTGTCGGCCCTGGGGATCGAACCGGCAACCTTCCGGTCACAGGGCCAGATCCCTAACCTCCAGCCCACGACTGCCCCAGTCCACTGTGATGCTACCGTCTTTCAACCTTCACTCAAATTACTACATGTGATAACTAATGATTGAACTGGTTTTATCCAACTGAAATAAATACTTTGACACATTTTAGTTTAGAAGCATTATTTGGTATCAATTCAAACCTCAGAAACACTTCCAATCAGCTTTTGCCCTTTTCCACTGCAACTCATCCCAAAGTTATTGGATGGAGCTCCATCACTCCACAGTATGCAGTTCCACTGCTCCATACCCCAATGATGGTGGGCTTTTTACTCCTCTAGCTGATGCTTGACAATGAGCATGGTGTCTCCAGACTCCTGTGTGGCTGCTCCAGAGGGTCCCATTCTGTTGGCAAGGATTGTGCGAGCTGTACTTAAGCAACTGATGCCTAAGTCACTTTAAGTAGCTAAATTCACTAACTAGGAGTGTCTTGATACTTCTGGACATAAAGTCTGTGTATAGAACTGATATTCAGTACTATACAAAAGCCTTAGGCACCCAGGAAATCGATTTACAACAATTTATCTTGGTTATTTTTTTGCTTGTAAACAATCACCAAAGATGTTTGCAGAAAAAAGGAGCAGCGTTTGATGAAACTGTTAAGCATGCTTCAAAAAAAATGAAAGCTGAAGCTTTTGGAATGGTCCTCAGAGAATCCTGACTTGAACATCAGTAAACATTCTTGGACTGTTCTACCCACAAATATCACAAAACTAGGATGTGTTCTGCCAGGGTTCGTGAGTAAAAAGTGGGTAGAAATATTAGTAGCTGGCTACAAAAAGTATTTGCAAGTGTGTTATTTGTGTTATTCTGCTCTGGCTGTGGGGTAGTTCGTGCAGCATAAGCGCCTACCATCAGGAGACAGTGTACAGCTAGAAGTGATCTGTCTGCTATCTAAGCCATTTCAGCCGCCCTGAGCAGTGGTTCCTCCTTGGCACCTGTTCAATAAAAGAGCATTCACCTTTACAACACAGTGTTTCCCATGTCTTCTTCTTCACTGGTGCCGCATTATTTTATCTTTTAAGTGCTTGAATGGTAAAGTAACAGAGAAATAACAGAACATTTCATTTTTAAAAAATAGTTTGCTGTAGAAGTTGTGTTTTCTTTTTACTTTAAAAAACAACAAAATTAGTTATAGGAGGGGGGGGTGCAAGCTTTTGCATGCAATGGTAACATAACTACTTATCGGGCAGCGTTATTCTTGCATTGTTTCACAGGCAAATAGTGCCCACTGCTCAAGCATGCTCACTGCCCCCTAGTGTGTGTGCATTGTGGGATTAATAAGGGATAACTTCTCATCAGGCATGAGGGAGTAGCTAAGCAGCGCATTACCTTTTGTAGTTAACTACAATTTTTTTGTAGCTAGTAGCTGTAGCGCCTACAAATTTTTGTGTAGCTATAGCAAAAACCTTCACTACAATTTCACTACAGGCTTCAGGCAATCCGCCCAAAACCACAGAACGCAGTCGTTAACTAGGCTGGTGGCAACTGTGCAATTTTGACTGAGCTGCGGACAGTTTTAGCAAAGTGTAACGTGCTAATCACCTCATACTAGAATAGGCTTAGCTCAGGGGTCGATAACCGAAATGTTAAGAAGACCAATTTTTTCCTTTCAACAAAAATAAAACCACCTTGGGAACCACAACATTTTATCTTGGGTGTAAGTGTATCTCAGTATGTGCTGATAGTATAGGCTAAAAATATAAACACAAACTCAGACTCACTTTGCTCTGCTTTAACCTTTAGCTCAGCTGTAGCCGCTTTTCTCGCATCTCTGGAGACTTTTCCGCAAGTTTCCTATAAAATGTCTTTTATGAGGCTAAAGTCGCTTCTCATTCTCCTGCTTCTTGTGCGAATTGCTCCGTTCCACCTTAAATGATGCCTTAGGCGCCAGATTATACCGCTGTGCCATTTAAGATGGAATGGGACAATTCGAATGAGAAGCAGGAGAATGAGAAGCAACCTCAGCTTTGCGAGTTGTAGCAGATTAAATGTATGAGTAAACCGGCAAATAAGTCCATCTCCAAATTATGTTCATCTTAAATCTCTCTTTGCCTTTTCGATATCAGTATAGCTGTGAGACCAGCAGTCCGCGCATCAGTCTTCAGTGTTACAGGTTGACTTAGCAGTTCTACACTAATGCCAGCGTTTAAGACCATTTATTGTGAAAACAATTCTTTGCACAAATTTGTTTTGTTTGTATAGTTATGTTTGTAGATTTTTGTTAGGAAAAACCTGGAATGCTTAGTGTAAATGTTTGTTGGATATCATACCTTTGGTTGTGTAAGTTTGATGGTTGGTCACACTTTTTGGTGATCCTTTGTACGTTTGCAGCTTTTCAACTGTATGTTTCTTTCTGGCACATGATTAAATGCAGTGTTTTGTTCACACTATCAGTTGGGCCTGTTTGGTTTGTCAGGTGGAGATTCACAACCATTCTGACAATTGCGCTTTGAAAGTAGCGCACTGCTTTTCAGAAAGTAGCAAAAAATTTGCCACTTCTTTGTAGAAGCTAAATTGTAGCTGCTATAAATTTTGATAAAGTTCAGCAAGACAAAGTCAAACCAAATTCTACACATATTACAACAGCATGTCTCCATGATAAACAAGTCTGGATGCTAAACTGGCCTGACTGCAGTCCAGACCTGTCACCAACTGAAAATATTTGGCACATTATAAAACAAAGAATAGGACGAAGGAGACCCTGAACTGTTGAACACCTATGAGATCCTATTGAGGTTAGTTGAGATCCATAGTTGAGATCCTATGTCATGCAACAATGAGAAAACATTTCACTTTCAAAACCACAGCAGTGTCTCCTCAGTTCCCAAACATTTACAGAGTGTCGTTAAAAGAAGAGGTAATGAAACACAGTGGTAAACATGCCCCTGTCTGAACTTTTTTGAAACATGTTGCTGGCATCAATTTCAAAAACCCTATATTTAAAAAAATATAAAAAATACCTCAACAAGTATGATACGTTGTCTCTGTACTATTGTCAATTAAATAATACAACGTTCAATTAAATACACATTGCATTCTGGTTTTATTCACAATTAGCACTGCATCTACTACTTTTTTGGAATCAGGGATGCAAATGTGTGTATATATATATATATATATATATATATATATATATATATATATATATATATATATATAATTAATTTTATGGTAAATATAACATTGTAACATTTCAAAAACATAAGAGAGAGAGAGAGAGAGAGAGAGAGAGAGAGAGAGAGTGAGAGAGAGAGAGTTGGAGCATTGCACTTAGGAAAATGTCTTCATGTGACAGTCGTGGTTTAGTGTGCAGGAAGTTGACATTGTCATTGACAGGAGCTGTATGAGAAATGCAATAAAGAAATGGAGGGGTGTATCACACGACACGTCACAGTACTGAAGGTGACAAAAACCCAAAGAACAAACAAGCCAGACTCAGAAGGACAGAAACCGAGAGACGCAGCCACGCCGTGAAGTTTAAAAGAGCTTTGGCTTCTGTGTTTAAGCCTTGCTGAGATTGTCTGAGGCTCTAGAACAGGAGACAAGAACCGGAGAGTAGGAACTACGTGACATTGGCTTCTCTGACAGCACCATCACAGCGAGCGCTTTAGAAACGTGTCGGGTTCAGAGGAGGAAAACGGGCCATACATGAGGCACTGACATTGAGAAGTTCAGTACAGACCAAAAAAAGGACTAAAAGGTGAAGAAAAGCGAGAGACATCAACGCCATGGAGAATAAGTGGATGCTGAGATCCGTGTTTGTTCTGTTTGTCTGTCTCACAAGAAATCTCACATCAGGTTTGTTCACCTTGTTTTCTCTGCACTCAGATTACCTCGGTTCTCATGCACAAGGCACACAATTTAAAACAATGAACGCTGAGGACGTTTGAGTAAGATGTTGTACTGTGCAAAAACCTTAGACATCTGCGAAAAAATGATATGTAAAGCTTAGGCATTTGATTATTTAAAAATACACTAACGTTGGAATAAATATGAATAAAAAATACATTGTGGTTTAGTGTAACCATTTCTGGAACTCTCCTTAAGGAAGTCTGGTATTTACAGTTACCATCCAATGTCATCCAATAGTTTATCTAAAAAATCCTTAATTAAAACTCATATTGCTGATGGACGTTTCATGCAATGGCTGAACTACAGCAAGAAATCAGGAACCAAACTCAAGATCCTCCAACGGCTTTCTTCTAACCAACAAATCAATAACTTTTTTTAACAAACCGTTTTTGTTATATTTTACTGTATTGATGTTTATTTGTATTTATTCTAATGTTATACAGTGTTTATTGGCAGAAACACGCTTACTGCCAAGACTTCAGAGGTGCCTAAGTCTTTTGCACAGTACTATATATTATCAATGTCATATTAAAATCTCCTGACTTCATTTTTTATATACATGTTTTACACTATTTTAAAACATTAGCAACCATTTACATTGTCTGAGCATTCCATAATGAATGGACTAATAGAAATGGTCCAAAATTACTTAGAATAAAATACAGTTGTACAGAATAGCTGCATACACACTTTCATGAAATTTTAATGCTTTTATTTGCTGAAGTAATAAGTAATACCACTTCTATTAACAAAATAAAAATGTGCTTTTTTGACAATGTGTTATTACACATCAGCTCTTTTCAAATTTCTTCTCATTTCAAATGAATGTAGAGCAGTTTGGAATAGAACTCCACATATATGGCTATACTTTATGAAACAAAATGATCTCATTCCGCCAGCAGTTCTTCACTGTGTTGCCTTCATACATGTATTTCTCATCCTTTAACTCAGATTTTACTTTTATAGTGCACTTGGCTAAATTTGCACTAACCAATCTTTAATTTTGTTACTCCTAGTATAAATATATCAGTAACAATAGACTAAATCTGGGTGACATAGCAGAAAATTTTATCAAGATGTTTAAAGAATTTATGACATGTGATGGCACAATATTTATTTTTACATGAACATGCAAAGACAAAGTAGTGCCACTTTTATAAAATACTGTCAAAAACTATGAATGCAATTATTTTATTTAACATTTCACATACTGCGCTGCACTAAATCCAATTAAACAGGACTAATTTAGAATTTTTTGATTAACAAGCAGTTGGGAGGTGCTTTTCAAGGACTGGTGAAATCCACAATATACAGGAATATTGTGAGGTAATGTATCACAACAATGATAACTTACATCATATTGCCCAGTCCCACAATAAACTGACAGTGTCAAGTGAATCATTTTGTGTGCCTGGATTTAAGAGAAATGATTTGTAGTTGTGGTTCATAAGAGGGACACCTGTTGGCAGTTTCACCCACAGTGGAAGGAAAATTTGCCATGAAACTCAGAGGGTAGTGCAATGGAGGATGGCACAGTGACGGCTGTGGCACAGTTTCCTCACGTCTGTATACAAAGAGGTGTTGGTGCACGTGTGTCTTTCTGAGTAACAGCTACTGTGACACAGCTGTCTTCCTCCACGGGGGGATTCTCAGGGGGAACTTACTGAGGTTTCTTATGTTTGCTTTTTTTTTTTTTTTTTTTTTGAGACCACCTTGAACGTGAAACTGAAAACATGAGCACGAAGAAGTAGTCTGTGACCTCAAACCCAAGAGCAGTGGAACATGGAATGAGATGACATTTTGATTATTGTAACTGTCAGGCTGATGGAAGCTTTATTTTTATGCTTTCATATTCTGTCAGTTGCAAGTGTTTTTTTTCTGTTTTAGCATCTCAGCTTTCAGTTGCTCTACAGAATGAATAGTTTCTCTCGTCTTGAGTTGGCTGACTAACAAAGCAACCCTGATACCCAATGACACAATCTAATGATTTCTGTTTCCTCTGACTAACATTTACACAGAGTAACCTACTAGATATGAAACAAATAGTACTGCATGTATATTAACCTGTTACTAACCCTCTATGGACTGTTAACTCTCAGGACATGGTGACAGAACTCCTCTGGATTCTAACAAAACCCCACACAGCACTGATCCTACACAAGAAAAGCTTGAAGGTAATAAACAGAACTAACAGTATTAACATATCTAAGAAAATCGAGCTGTTAGCAGTTCTGAAACTTCTGTTATGTGTGTACTAAAGTCTATGTCGCATATTTTATGTCAGATCCTAATGTGCTATTTTCTGGTTCAGGGGAAGTGACACATTTCCTTTTGCACATTTGTGCCAAGGGATAAGACCAGTCTAGTATAGAAAGGAAAGATAAATCTCCAAGTGTGTGCATGTGATGAGTCATGTAGAAGATAAAGAGTGTTATACAAGACAGAATTAGTGTCTGAAATGATAATAATATGCCGTACTGTGCAAGTTGTAGGGATCAATTGAAAAAATAGTCATAAAACTCCATTGTGATGTGTGTCACTGTGTTCGTTTAACTATTTCCAATGCACACAGTATTTGCCATTTGTGATTATTTTCAGATTTTCAGTCATTTTAAAGCAGCCTCACCCCACAGTAATAACAGACTACTTGACTACTTACTCCATGTTGTTATGTGATGATACAAATGCATAGAGACAGACTTATATGAACAAGTAAATGATAATCTACATAATGAAGACGAGGTTCTTCAACGTGACTGTTTTGAGCACTGAGGGGAAATTCAGAAAAGCAAAATGTTTGTATTACACTGGAAGAGCTAACTTTGTTTTTTCGCATGTGGAGGCGAGAGCTGCACAGGCTCAGGAGAGTGCACACAATGCTAGTGTTAATGTAGTATATCTAGCTTCAGTTTTGGGATAATTACGCTAAAAAGGCCATTACTAATTAATAATTGACTCTCTCAAAATGTAATGGGTTTATTTTACTCATTACTTCCTAGAAAAAGTAATCTCACTGCTTATTATTTTAGTTATACAGTACTCTGCACATAATTATCAAACTGTACTGGCAGATAATGGTTTCAAGGATTATTTCTTATTCAAGCAAAAGCATTTGCCAGTATAGACAATAAGATCATTTCCCCTAATAATTACTAAAGTAAAAACTGATAGTAAGAAATGATCTTATTCTTAGAAGCCTCTTAAAATGAGAAATATTAGACACATCAACTGGATTTAAGACGGTTTCGCTCAGCACGATATCATTTTTTCCAGTGTAGACGCTTGCAACACTCAATATCCCAGAGCTTAACCCCTTAAAAACCTAGGCTTATTATTATTTCTAAGGCTTATTATTCAGTAAATACAGGGACTTCAGTGTAAACTAGGTGAGCTGTTTTTAGGTTATAGAAGAAGTGCGAAATAAAACTTCAGGGCTGCTGGTGGAGCCTGGCCATTTGAGGGTTTAAACAAATTTTAAAAATGAGCATTCAGGGGGTCCCATTCCTGTCTTCTGCCCAGAGACCCAGAATCACAAAATCTGCCCATTTCTAATTATTCTAATTTTATATATATTTATATATATTTATAATTATATATATATATATATATATATATATATATATATATATATATATATATATATATATATTAGACTGGCTGAGATGAATCGTTTTATGAGCAATTTTCAAGAATGTCAAAGATTTTGCATAGTACTGTGATCAAAATCTAGGAAACATGATGCAGAACTTGATTTCATTTTTATATTGAATTTTAGTGTAAATCATCTCATTAAATTATGTTGAACACATTTTACAGGTTCCAGGAATGAGAGCTTTGAAGTGGACAGCAGGGTCACTTTACTCTGCACCAGCAGAAAGATAATATGGAGTGAGATGATTTATGTCATCTGGAAAATCAGCTTAAAAGAGAAGAACTGCAGTATTGCTGTGGCTGTAAATGACACAGATTTCGACACCTGTGAAGATGGGAAGATTATCATTAGTGCAGGTGGAGACTACAGCCTGATCATCCCTCATTTTTCCATTAAAGATGAAGGAAATTACACCTGTGATGTGTCCTACCGTGCGGGGGGCTACGTGGAAACAATTCATGTGTCTGCATGGGGTAAGTACAATGTCATTTTACATGAAGAACCCACTGTCATGGGCTTTTCTGATGATAGGGTCTTTGCAGTCTTACTATGTGTATAGCCAAACATCGGGGTGCATGAGGCTTCACGTCAGATGTTCTGATCATGTAAAATGGATTTACATTGAAGCCTACATTAGCTTCACAATACATCTGAATGTGAATAACCCCCTTTTCATATTATAGGAAAGAATAGCACTCACGTTTTATTGAAACTAGCTTTGCTTCCTTGTTGCTTTAGTTCCAGAGAACCAAGGATGAGTGTGAAAATTATTAAAACATTTTCCCCTTCATGTTTTTGCTTGCTTTCTTTTGACTGAATTAAAACTAAGTAGACAGAAAAATACAGAAAAAGACTGAAACCATGACCCTTCTTTTTGTAACCAAGTAGGTGAGAAAATGGAAATCTGATATTTACCATAAAGCATTAACATTAACGAAATAATGGAGCATTTGATAGATTATGTGTTCCCTGGATTACACATGAAGATATAGTGGCATGTTTAAATGACATGTTTTATTAATTATTTAAGTGGAAATAAATTAAATCATTCTTTACAGGTAACAAACTTAAATGTTGCATTTATCTATTTATTAATTTATCTATTTATAACTTTAGTGCACAGTCTCAGTTTACTTTCTATTTATTGCAATAATGTCATCTGACTGGGGTTCTGAAACTTTTCCATCCAACTATATCATGTTTTTGCATGAAAATTTTGTTCAGTGCAGTCAGAGCATGATACACACAAACACACACACACACACACACACACACACACACACACACACACACACACACACACACACACACACACACATACATATAGTAGATAAAATTCATATTTGTCTCATGAATTGTCTCTTTTTCTGCTATTAGCTGGACCAAAGATGACTGACTGGCTGGAAACTAAAGGTGGCCACACTTTTGCTGTCTGTGAAGTTCAGAGTTTTCCAGCAGCTTCCATCCACTGGGAAACTCCATGGAACTCCTCTTTACCTGAGACACACTCATCCAGAGATGCTAGAGGAGTTTTCACAGTGACGAGCCGATTACAGCTGCCTCAACATTCCTCTCACAAAAACTTGACCTGTGTAGCAACTGACAGCCACTCCAAGTGGTCAGAGGCTCGATTAAACAAATTTAAATTCAAAGGTAGGCACTTAGATTATCTTGTTTACCTGAAATGCACTGGCAGCATCCTGAAAAATATACACCAGCTAGACAGTCTGACTGGGGCTGTAGGAACTGACATTTTTTATGTGCTGATTTCTAGGGGTGCACTAATTTGGGAATTATGAGGTGATGCCAATGCATCATCATGTACAAAACAGTCTAATGTGAAAGTTTGAACACTCCTGGTCAAATGACATGTTTTTGGTTGGCTAAGTAACAATAAGTAAACACATCCTTTGCATAGAACATTTAAAATGTACTATTTTTTTTTTGCTAATTTTAGTGAATAATTCTTATTTGTTGAGTTTGACGTGGGAAAAAATAAAAACATCCATCCATCCATCCATCCATCCATCCATCCATAGATTTTCGCCCAATATGTTCAATTCAACAAATAAACAGTAATTGTGCATTAAAATGTCTAGAAGTGTGCTCACTGTGGAGGATGTGCTAACTTAAAATTAACATCATTTGACCAGGGGTGCCCATACTTTTGCATGCAACTGTATCTGCCAGTGCCGACACATAAGCATTTATAAAATGTGGAAAATTTAAATATATCCACCTCTATTAGCATATACCATTTTTTTCTATTGGGGTACAAGGCTCTTTGAGGGTTACAGGGTCTTTCTAAAGGGTTCTATAGCATTACAAATAAAATGCACATATTATGTAAATATTAATTTGAACTATCAGTCATATTTAATATGTCTGATGGCTATTTTTTTTAAAGAAACATCTGCTGATACTGATATGATTCTGATGTCACTGTGCATCCCTAATCATATAATTCCTTGTAGTTTATTGATATTCACCCTATTTGACTATGTGCCTCTTTAGATTGCGTGGCCAGTATTTATGATCAGCTGAAAGCTGGCCATTAACATAAGGCTACTGTTTTCTCATTAGCATGTTTTAGTTAGTATCGTTATGTAACAGCTTTCATCCCAGATTTTGTTTAGTCTGTACACTCAAACTGATTAACTATTGTTTTAACTATCACAGTCTATGTGAATGTTGCTTGTAGCTTTTCACACAGCATCATTTATAAAATTAATTACAAATCACCCTTAATGATTAAGAGACCTGTATAATAAAGTAAAGTTTGTTACCTCCCGATAAAATAGTTTAAAGTTTAGTTTAATACGCTGCTAAAGTCTGTAGTGAACACTAGTGGCTTTTGATGAATGCTCTCCATTCACATCTGATCTGGGACCGTCCCTACTAGAATCTGTGGCTAAGATTTACATATGCAATGGACTTTTCAGTATTAATATTTCACCTCATGTCTGTCTTGCCAGGTAATTCTGTTAAATGGCATTTCATTCTCCTGGGCGTTTGTGCCACCTGCTCCATCGTGACTCTCCTGACTGGTCTCTACATCATGCGGGAAAAAGTCGGACAGTTAAGGTAGGATGCTTTCTGAAGGCTGATATTAGAAGATGGTCACATTATTTTGCGGTCCTCTACAGATTATATTAGATAATCATTAACCAACTTGATTTTCAAAGCTGATTTTCAGCTGGTTAATGACAGATTTAGATTTTGGGTCAAAGTCAAAATTGGGGCTTAGATTTATGTTTCATAGAATCTATTACATTCTATTTAAAGTTCAGTTGCAATTAATAGACTGTTCAAAAACTTGGAGTCACTTATCATATTAACAATAAATATTCAGTAATGACATACAATGCAGTTGACATTAAAATGTTACAAACTTAATTTGTCAAGGTAAATAAAAAATGTGAAAAGATGCTTAAATTTTCTAAATCCTACAAATTTTTGAAACCTCTGAAAGATTACCTTCATATAAGGTATCATTCTTGTATACATGCATCCGCAACAATTTGTTGTATATTATTCAAGGCAATGATTCCAACATTTTACAAAATAGTGGTAAATAGAAGTATGTAGCTTAATGTTAGTTAAAGGCAGCGAGTAATTATCTACAAAGCATCTACGATGGACTCGTACGCAATCATACGCAACTTGTTTTTCTTTCTGTAGGTAGTAACAACTTTTGTGTCAAAAAACTACGGACACTGGTGCATTAGTCATTTTTTATACATTTCCATTGTGATTGTAGGCTTAATTTATAGACCACATAAATATGTTTTATATATTGTAATAACTATTGACACAATAAGCTCAGTCATGATGAAATGCATTAATGTCATGTAAAATGATGTTTTCTCTGTTTTAAATGCAAGAACCAGCCATTGCACAGCTTCATACAGTCATATGCAAATGTTTGAATGTCTTCATCAGATGTTTCATTGATTTTATTGATTTTTGAAGTGAAAATAATTACGTATCCACAACACACTTAAAAATGGCACTGTTTTGGGAATTTTACTGCACAATTTCTTTTTTTTATGTATTAACCATAAAATTTGCAAGTTAATTTTTGCCCTGATATGTTAAATTCAGCAAATAAACAGATTTGAACATTGAACTACTTTATTCTTATGCCATATGCCATATTAAAAAATGTATCAGCTAACCTCATATACATACTGAAGGGGCTAGTTGTGACAGTCAGACTGTTGAATCGGTGCAACATACAAATAATTCAGCCTGAGTACATGAGAATTCAGCATATTCATCATAATAAATTTGATATGCGAAATGACAGTGTGACAAATGTGGCAAAGTTCTTAAAAGAAGAAATATTAGAACAATAAAAATGAAAGAGTATTTACATGAATTGTTCAAACTTTTTTGATAATCTGTGCATAAAAACTTCCAAGCAATTGTTGAATATATATATATATATATATATATATATATATATATATATATATATATATATATATATGGGGATATGGACTCATTTTTACTTTGGGAGGTTTAGTTGTAACTCTATTAAAACTAACACCACCATGCTAGCTCTCACTGCGAGTTATTTAAATGCTTCATACAGTCTTATGCAAAACTTTGAATATCCCCCATCAAATTAAATGTTTTGATGATTTTTGAAAAGAAAATTAGAACACATCCTCCACAGATGACACACTTACATATAGAGTTGTTTCTGTAAATTTTACTGCACAATTCCAGTTTTATGTATTAACGATAAAAAGGTCACATGTTATGAATTTTCTCCCCAAGTATGTTAAACTCAACAAACTAACAAGAAATTGTGCATTTAAATGTGTGAATCAATTAACCTGAATATATGAGAATTCAGCATGTTCATCATAATAAGTATGATTTGTGAACAGACAGTATATCAATGTGGCTTTTTAAAGAGGAAAATATTAGAACAATAAAATTTAAATATTAACATGATATCTTTAGCACAGTATTGATAAATCTGTGCATAGACATAACTTTCAAACAATTGGTGAATATATTAGGAGAATATGGATTCATTTTTGGACATTTTTTACTTTGGGGTGTTTAGTTGTAACTTTATTAAAACTACCCTTGACATTGTAGCCCTTACTGAGAGTTATTTATGAGCTTCATAGACAATTGTTGAATATATATATATGGGAGATATGGACTTTTTTTTGGTACTTTGGGAGACTTGGCTGTAACTGTATTAAAACTACCCTTGCCATGCTAGCTCTCATTGAGAGTTGTTTGCATGCTTCAAATGATGCTTATATTAAAAGACACTAAGAGGGAGATAAACATAATATATAGGTGTGAATTCTAAGACTCAATAATCAAAAACATATTTGTGTTGAAAAATAATCTTCAGGGTAAATCTATGGTTTTACAAAAAACATTATATTCTGCTTGAAGCTATTTAACTGCATGAAATATCCATAATACATTTTACCCTGCATTAGTTTGTGCCCTGTTCTCCCTGATCTGATCCTTGTTTCTTTAGACAAACAGCACTGGTGTCTCTAATTTATGATGCTGTTTTGATTTGCAGTGTGTTTAAAAAGATTTGCTGCTCATCCCAAATCTCCCAACCACCAAAAGAGGAAAAAACTCCACAGGTAAAGCAGTTTTGCAAGAGTGTTATTTCTTCTTTAAAGACTCATTTTCAAAGCTCTCTTTGATCCAAATCTTTAAGATTTGGATGTGGTGTAACAATGTCGGTAAATCTTTTGGTGCAGCCTCGTGACACTGAAGAAGTGGAGCCCTACGCCAGTTACGTGCAAAGAATTAACTCCATCTACAACTCCTCTGCTGATCTCTGCAACGCCTGAACCAGAAGTACACACATGCATGGACATGCAAACCCAGACAGTTTGATGAGATTGCAGATTATGGCAGATATGAACACAGTGCAGAGTGGAGTGAGGTTTGCACATGACAAATGCAACACTCATCACTGCACACCTACTCTGTGGACAAAAGTGTGTGCTAATACAGCAGGAAACAAAGGCTAATGAAACCCCTTCAAAAAACCAGCCTTCAACAAACAGGCGCTGATGAGAGAAACACAAACCAGAGTGAGTCAAAGCAAGAGAAAGAGTGGAAAGTGAGGGATTCGCCCTGTCTTCATGATATCAAGACTCTGCAAGAACTTGGCAGAGGTGAGCAGTGCCTCTGTTGCTTCAGCTACGTCCAAACTAATCCACCAAGCTTAACAGGACACAGAAACTTGCTGAGGGGCCTTCAAAACTCTTTTAATGTGGCCTTGATTTCCAGCTGACTTTTTCTCATGTACTGATAAGAGTTGGAGTGGAGTGAGGAATGTTTCAGCGAATCAAATGATCACAGAGACTTGACAATAAGGGATTTACTTACTCTTTTGTCCATGAGACATGTGCCAGTCTCACAAACCCTCACTTCCATTTCAGTTTTGGAGCTCTTTGCTGTACATAGTATATTCAAGAATCCCACAGTGGACCTTGGCACAATATATATTCTGCATATATTTGGAACAATATATTCTAATGTACTCCAGAACTGCTGTCAGAGAGCATCTTTCATGTATATTTTCATTTCCAGTCCAAATGGTCATTAAGTTGAAGTTATTCTGGGCATCAGCAGACAGAAACAGAAAATGTCACAGAAGCTTCAATAATAAAAACGTAATATTACATCGTATCAGTATTTAATGTGTCCATTCTGTACCATTTACTGCAGCTTCCATTCTTTTTTCTGGAGACTTTCAGTTTTTCAAAGTAGTCTGCAGGGATATTTTTTCTAAGTTCAGTCTGAGAAGTTGGTTGCATTTTCTTCTTCTCATGATCCAAGTAATCCAAACACATTCAGTGATGTTGAGGTCTGGACTCTGGGTTTGTTAGTCCATTGTTCTGAGAACACCAGTAGAGCTTCATGTTCTCCTCTCTCTCAGAGATTAAAGCATTAAGTGCTGTTTATCTGATGGGGACAGTTTTGGTAGTCTTGTACATTTCTTATGAGTCCCATTGTCTTTGTATCTTTTTCAACATTTTGTCAAGTCCAGTTTTTGGAAATTGTGTTTTCACTTAATTTCCTTTGGCTTTTATCTTCTTTGTGTGGATTATCTTATATCTAATCTCCTCAGAAAATCGCCTATAAAATGAATGATTAACTTGAATAATGTCTTTTTACTGTAATGAAGGGTGGTCACTGATGTTTGCACAGTACTGTCTGTACCTTATTATTACCTTACTACTGTATTGTTTAGATTAATCTCTTCTTTTCTTCCATAAGCCAGAACAAAACACTGTACATTATCAGAAAATTTGGATGTAAGCATGCCTTGGTTAATTTACCGCCGTTTTGATTAATTCCATGTGAAATTGATTCATCTTCTTTGAGTCAAGTGGAATTTAAATGTCATAAACAAGTGATTTTTATGTGATAAAACATTTTTCCGTTTGCATGTTTTTTTTTTCTTTTTTCCTCTGTGAGTTTCATTTGACATCCTTCCTCTGACTGTACCCCTCTGAATATCACGTGGTGCTTCACTGTATAATCTGCTGAGTACTGTTTGCTCAGTATGAGGGCTTTTTTCTATAGTCATTGTAACAAACATGCTAAAAAAAGAAAAAAAAGAAGCTTGATGTAAATTTACAGCCAGTAACCTACATCTACACTGTGCACCCCTGAACGAACCTGCATAAGTTAATAAAAGACTGCATAAAGCAACAAACAAACAATAAATAAATAAATAAATAGAAGAAATAAGCCTTATAACACGAATCATCACCTCCTTATTCTGTAATTTGCAGAAAGTCTAAAGTCAGAAGCTTCCAGGACTTTGTTTACATTTGCTTTTTCCTGTTTTTAACCATTTATTTTTATTGTGATTTGACTCGTTTAGTATATTACACATCTGACAGGTGCTAATTTCATTAGTTCATCAGTTTCATTCATTTCTTGCTGGTGTTGTGGTCAAGACTATTTAAAGTAAGCCCGAGAAAAGACTGAGATTTTGTGATAGTTGAGACTGAGTCAAGCCTGAGACTAGATAGATTTTTTAAGTACATAAAAATTAAAAGAAAAAAGGAAAAAAAAATGAAGTTAATTTGTGGTTCATTGTACACTCACTATTACTGACATTTATTTCTAAGTTATTTCTTTCTAATATTTTTTATTTTATTTGGTAAAATGTAGCACTAAACAACATCTAGCCTAAATTCATTACTCATTATTATTACATAATAGTCTGAGTCCTACTTTGCACTATACTTTTGGAAGTAAATGATGGTTAAGGTCATTCTGTTTTCTCTAAAATAACTCAGAATCACCACCAAAAGCCAACTAAATATAAACCAAACAACACACATTCTCAAATTATTATATAGTATTCTCAAATTAAAACAATATCATTCTGATCTGTCTACAGAGGATGTCTAAATTTTGGAACCAGTCAACATCAACAAACAAAATATACCCAGCGAGGCATCATGGAAGAGGCACTAATTAGATCCTGAGCCAGTTCAGGTTCCAGTTACCTCAGACTGTTCATTTAAATGGTCTTGACATAGAGGCCAAACTCGAGTACTAAACTATTAATTTAAGTACTAAAACCCAATGATCAGTTCTTTAACGGGTAAGCAAATTTCTGAGTTTTTTTTTAAATAGCATTTCTATTTAAAACCAGATATTTACTGACCAGGGGTAAATAATGGTCTCACAAGGCCAATTTCAATTAAATTTTTTTGGCTTATTTTAACATATTGGGAAAAAAAAATCAATAAATTATAAAACGTGCCATAACTTTTGCACCAGCCACAAAGTTTATTTCCCCCAAATATGTTAAATTCAACAAATAAACAGTAATTGTGCAGAGATGTGCTCTCTGTAGAGAATAATTAGAGATGTATAAACTAATTTCTCTCATTTAACAAACCCTACGCTGTGTGTGGCATGTTGTGAGCTGAAGGGCCTTTATTTGACAATCACATATTCATATTTGTTAATCTAATTTTTTATCTGCAGCAAACTGACCCTGTCTTTGAGCTGCACTGGTGTGTGTGGTCAAAGTCTCCCCATACCCAGTGGCAGGGTTTTAGTCATCCCACTGGCCCAATCAGTAATCCAAAGATTAGCATCAAATAATTCTAGGTGTTAAGGACCCCAGCAGTTTTGCATGGCTGAAGTAATGAAATAGCAGTGGAAATTTTCTCCTGGCTCATTTCTGTTACACTAGGTCTCAATTAGTCTGGCTGGGTGGTGAGACACTAAAACCAGGAGAGTTTGAAGCCTCGTAGCGTTGACACCTCATTTGCTCATCTTCCCCTTTCTTTTAAGTGAATTAAGATGGAAGGGGTAAGAGTGGAAACTCAGGGGCGAGCGGGCGTTTCTCACTCACTGTCATAGGAAACAGAAGATCAGATTAGTGTCAGATGTCGCTCTGACACACCTTCGCTTGAGCAGCCAGTGGAACCATACCACACCTTTTGATATGATTATTCTGCAAGCCTGGGTTTCCCCAGATTTTATTGCTGAAAGATGCCCTCTTTTGATCTACTTTTAGACCCTGTGATGTTGTGTTGAGCAGTAGAGGTGATTTGTGTTTCATTATGATACCTCAGATAAGCCATGAGCAGGTGGCTCCATCTACAGGAGGTTTATGATATTGTTACTGTTAATGAGAGCATAGATAGTATTAGTAATAAAGAACACAGACGTTATGACATACTTTACAGTGCTGTGAAAAAATAACCAGATTTCTTCTATTTTTGCTTATTCATCACATTTAAATGTTTCAGATCATCATCAATTACATCACTGTGTAGGAATTTTGGCCTACTCTTCTTTGCAGAACTGTTTTAATTCAGCTAAATTGGAGGGTGTTCAAGCATGAACAGCCCATTTAAGCTCTTGCCACAGCATCTCAATGGGATTTAAGTCAGGACAAGTCAAGTCTCAAAACCTTAATTTTGTTACCTTTGAGCCATTCAGAGGTAGACTGGGCTTGAGCTTCAAGTCATGAACTGACAGGTGGACAGTCTCCTACAGGATTTTCTGACGGAGAGCAGAATTCACGGTTCCATCAATTATGACAAGTCAACCAGGTCCTGCAGAAGTAAATGCAGCCCCAGACTGTCACACTACCACCATGTTTGACTGATCCTCTTATGGTGGAATGCAGTGTTAGCTTTATGCCAGATATAACAGGATCCATGTCTTCCAAAAAGTTCCACCTTTGACTCACAGAATGTTTTCCCCAAAGCCTTGGGGGTCATCTAGATGTTTTTTGGCAAATGGAAGACAAGCCTTTGTGTTCTTTTTGATCAGCAGTAGTTTGTCCTGTAACTCTCCCATGGATGCCTTATTTGTCCAATGTTTCCATCCATCCATTTTCTAAGCCGCTTCTCCGTCAGGGTCGCGGGGGGTGCTGGAGCCTATCCCAGCAGTCTTCGGGCAGAAGGCAGGATACACCCTGGACAGCTCGCCAGTCCATCGCAGGGCAGACAGACAGACACAGACAGTCACTCACACACTCACACCCAGGGGCAATTTAGCATGTCCAATTGGCCTGACTGCATGTCTTTGGACTGTGGGAGGAAACCGGAGAACCCAGGGGAAACACACGTAGACACGGGGAGAACATGCAAACTCCACACAGAGAGGACGCCGGTCACCCAGCCAGGGAATCGTACCCAGGCCCTCCTCGCTGTGAGGCGACAGCGCTACCCACCACGCCACCGTGCCGCCAATGTTTGTCCAATGTTTCTTATTATGGAATTCTGTACATTGATCTTAACTGAGACAAGTGAGGCCTGAAGCTCTTTCAGATGTTTGTCTGGGTTCTTTTGTGACCTCCTGGTTGAGCCATCAATGTACTCTTGATGAAATTTTGGTCAGCCGGCTCCTCCTGAGAAGATTGACTACTATTCTAAGTTTTCTCCCAATGTGATTCACGGGATTTTGAATCTTTTTATTACGTGGCATTATATGCTGCTTTTTGAGACCTTCTGGTCTGCTTCACATTGCCAGACATTATATTTAAGTTCTGTTTAGATTTAGCAGGTCTGGCAGTAATCATGCCTGGGTGTGGCTAGTGAAACTGACCTGAGCAGTCAATTAAATTTGGTTAACTGGCTCATTTAGTAGGTAAGGGTACGAGGTAGGGCTGAACAGTATTTTCCCATATTAAATGAAATAATTTTTAAAATAACAGCATTTGCATTTACTTGGGTTATTAAATATTAAAATTAGTTTGATGATCTGAAACATTTAATATGTAGATAAATAGATGATTGACTTTAAATAATGTGCTTAGATGCCCAAAACCTTTGCAAAGTATTATACATTTAACTGATTACAAAACCAAAAGCCTCTATCAGTTATGCTGTGTTTGATTTGGCCTGAGGGCAGGAAGTTGAAGCTTGGAATTGCATAACTTTTGAATTATGTGTATTCAAGCTACAAAGTGTGAGAAACACAGAGTACTGTTAGCAACAAGTTAGCTTGGTGAAATGACTAACATTTATAATGTATTTACCTTCTTGAAACTCAGTGAACTTTATGGTCGTTATGAACTACTTTGTCTGTATCTTGACTGATTTAAAGAAAATTTCATTTTAAAGTAAATACCTTGTTCTTTATTACTGGTGATGGTTTACTTGGGGTTGATGGGGTTAGTAGCCTTGCTGTTTTGATGTCATATGCTGAACCTGGAGTTGAGAACACCATCCCAACTTTCTGAGTAGGGGTTCCTCCGATGGCATTTACTTTTATGCACCTACTGTCACTTCAATTTGTCCATCCTCCCAAATTACAGCTGTGTCCTCCCACCAAAACTGTTCCTAAAGGAATTGCTGACATTTGGTTCCCCCTCAGAGAAACACTGACAATAACATTCACACAAGCAGCTACCTAATCTCACTTGAGCTGCCTGCAAATTTCTTACGTGCATCTAAAATGGCTAAAGAAGTTATTTCTTGAGATTAGATATTGGATAATCTACTTGCATAAGGAAGAGGAAAGTCAAACCAGTGAAATAACATGACTTTCGAGAAACTGCAGTTTTCAAAAATGTATTAAAAATTATTTCATGACTGACACTGACCTGGATTTATAAAGATCTCCAGCTTCCAGCGGCGTGTGAGTAGCTGCAACGGCCACTTTGGGAATAGCAAAATGGTGCTTTTTTTGCTATTTTTGTTTACTGTCTGTCGTGTAACCCGACCAAAACTAAATATCATGACTGTTTCAACCAGCACCATCATCTACCATCGCCACAGCCTGCTACACCTGAGAAATCAGCCACAACCTCTGCTTCCAAACGAACTGCTCAAAGAGCTGTGCAAGCTAGGCCTGCTATGATCCCCGGCACTGCGTGAGCCTGCTGGCCGAAAGCGATGCGCGAGGAACCAGAAGCGAGGCAAGTGAGCTGGCGTGCGCACTAGGCTAATGGCGAACCCCATGCAACCAGCTGTTCCATCACTCCTCTCTAATGTTTGTTCCTTGGAGAATAGTGAACTACCTCTGGATTTGTGGATGATGAGCTCCACTCCAGACTTAGCCGTTCAGCTCGACGGCCTGTTGTGCTTCTGCATGGACAGAGACTCTGAGCTGTGCGGTAAGACTCGAGGTGGAGGCCTGTGTGTTTACATCAACACTGAATGCTGTAAAAACGTGGTGCTAGTCTCCAGTCACTGCTCACCGCTAGTGGAGTTTGCGATTGTCAGAGCCAGGCAAGTTTATTTGCCTAGAGAGCTGAGTACGCTGTATATAATAGTGGTGTATAGAGCTCCCAGTGCTAATGCTAACAGCGCACTGAACGAGCTGTACAGCGCTATCAGAGACCTCCAGAACACAAACCCAGATGGACTGTTTATTGTTGCCGGGTGATTTTAACCATGCCAATCTGAAGTCAGTACTCCCCAAATTTCATCAGCATGTGGACTTTGCAACCTGTGGGGCTAACGTGCTGGACCTTGTTTACACAAACATCTCTGACATCACAGGGCTGAGCCCCGCCCCCACTACGGCTACTCAGACCACATCTCTGTGATGCTCATTCCAGCATACAGACCGCTCATTAGATGTGCTAAACCAGACCAGAAGCGAGTGAGAACCTGGCCGCCAGGAGCTATCTCTGCTCTTCAGGACTGTTTTGAGCACACTGCGGGTAGCAGCAACTACCGGTGACCCCATCAACCTGGAGGAGTACACAGAATCAGTGCCTGGTTACATCAGCAAGTGCATTGATGATGTTACTGTCTCCAAACCTGTCACAACTCACCCCAACCAGAAACCATGGATGACTGCAAAGGTGCGCATGCTGCTGAGAACATGTGACGAGCCTTTGAAGTCAAGGGACAAAGCAAGCCTCAGGGTGTCAAGAGCCAAGCTCTCCTGGGCCATCAAAGAGGCTAAGCGTGCCTACTCAAAGAAAATCTATGATCATTTTCAAAACACTGCTGACACACAGCTCATGTGGCAGTGCATATAGGCCATCACCAACTACAAGTCACCTCCACCTTCTTGTGACAGTGATGCCTCCCTTCCAGACATGCTTAACAACATCTATGCTCGGTTTGAGACACAGAACGGCATGACGGTGAAGAAAACCACACCTCCTCCAAATGAACAGGTACTGTGTCTGTCCACTGCTGATGTGTGGAGAACTCTACACAGAGTCAACCCACGAAAAGCACCAGGATCCGACAGCGTACCAGGCAGAGTGCTCAATTTGCAGTATGTACACAACATTAAGTTCTTATGAATACAGTAAAATGGTGGTGACTGTGATAAATAAATATTAAACATCTAGTATATAGCAGATCAAATTCTTGTACCTCTGAGTTATTGTACACATAATTATTATTATTACACATATGAACAGTTTGGTATTGAGTTTTGCACAGATGAACCAAACTTTGTGAATCACACACTGAGGGAGGAGTTATAGAGTTTGTTAAGAATGACCTCCTGTGGCGCTCTGTGGCCATTTCGGTAGAATGAGTCTTGCACTGAATGAGCTCCAGGAGACATTGTCCATAATGGCCTGCAGCTTAGACAGCGTCCTCTTCTCTGACACTGCCGTCATCTAGTCCAGCTGCACACCCACAACCTCACTGGCCTTGCGGATCAGTTTATTGAGTCTGTTGGCATCTGCCACCCTCAGCCTGCTTCCCCAGCAAGCAACAGCACAGAGCATAGCACTCGCCACCACGGACTCATAGAAGATCCTGAGCATATTGCAGCAGATGTTGAAGGACCTCAGGCGCCTCCGAAAATAGAGACGACTTTGGCCCTTCCTGTGGAGGGTGTCAGTGTCATAACACCTTCTGGGGTGAGATGACACTAAGACTGATATCCTTACACCTTTGTATTCATTTTCAGTTCTCCTGTTCATAATGGTGTCTATTTAACATGCAGTTTTTAAAATACTTCATACGACTGACAATGCGCATTTTAATGTTAAGTGCTGCATCACTTTCTAAGGTTGCCAGATCCTGGCGACATTACTAATTAGGAGTGTGGGAAAAAACGATTCTAAATCGATTCACAGATGTCAAAATTTGATTTTCTAAATTTTTATTTATAACGTATTGTTGATGGAATGCAAAGGGCAGAAGTTGGAAGTGGATATGTGCAGCGTCTCTCATCTCATCTCGTCTCTCAAAGTCTCTCATCGTTTGACTGTTTTATGAGGCTGAATTCGTTTCTTATTCTCCAGCTTCTTGTTCCAATTTTTCCATTCCACCTGGAAATTCAGCACCATTTAAGGTGGAACAGGAATATTCATATGAGAAGCGAATAAGTTTCCAAATGTTTGACTTGGCTAAATTATAAAATCACTAAAGAAAATGGGCAGGGTGGCTGTAACGTGTTGCGTGGACATCCATTATCACAGGATCTCATTTCACTGTAACAGCATTTTATCACAGATGAGCGGCAGCAGCGTCTCATGAGCTCCAAACATGCGCAGCGAATGAGAGCCTTATAATTCACTTACCACATCACTTCCATTTGATTTATTAATAAAAGATATTGGAACTAAATTCATTATAGATCACTACAAGTACTTTGCTTTAAAAGCACCAAGTCATCACACAGTGAGAAAAAAAAAATCCTGTATAGAAAAAAAGAAATCAAGATGCATCGATAATCGTTTTATAATTGCATCGCGGCCTCTGAATCGTAACCGAATCGAATCGTGACGTGCCAAAAGATTCCCACCCCTATTACTAACCCAAGCACTTTCCGAAGACTGCATAAAATTTAGCAGCCTTTATGATGCTTTTTGAAATCTGCCTTTATGTAGATTTATGTCATTTGTAATGAAAGATAAATGCACTGTAAATAAAATAAAATACCTTAATCACTTAACTTTTAAATTAAGTTCACTTAAATTTTTAGTTATAATAACTGAAATTTTTTGTCATTAGTTTCTTCTTTTCTGTCACTATTACATCAGTCACTCGACATGTGCTCAGATTTGAGCCTTTAGTTGTTGTGGGTTAGCATAAGCTAGCTAAAACTGAGCCAGTCTTCCAGTAACTTAGCCTGCTACCACTAGCTGAACTTGGGCAAAAAGCCAACTGTGTTTTTAAAATTTGCCTAACGAGTTGGATTTCTTACAGTGTGCAGTTGTTATGTTGCCTTTCCAAAGCCACCCTTCAACAAAGTGTTACCAATCAGGCTAATATGTTATATAGTTATATAGAGAGTGAAAAGATTATTAATTAGATTAAGAGACCCTTATTAGTCCCACAACGGGGAAATTTCACCATTTAACCCACCAGTAAAGTGAAACACCACATACTCACTAGTGAGCACACACACACACACTAGGGGGCAGTGAGAACACTTGCCCGGAGCAGTGGCAGCCAAATCCACAGCGCCCGGGGAGCAGTCGGGGGTTAGGTGTCTTGCTCAAGGACACCTCAGTCATGTGGTGTCGGCTCTGGGGATCGATCCGGTAACCTTCCGGTCACAAGGCTGGTTCCCTTACCTCCAGCCCATGAATGCCCCTGAAAAATCTAAGGGGTTAACATTATAAACATGCTTGTTGTATTTAAACTATTGTCATAATACTTTTATTTCATTTTTCAGTTTTGGTTGCAAACAAGATGGGTTCAGTTCTTGAAATATCCAGTGGAATATTGTCCAAACAGGACTTATAGGAAAGTCAAGATAGGTGAAAAAACAGGAGTTTCCAAAACTGTAAAAATGATTAAAAGATGTAGAGATGTAGAGATTTCATGATTTGTGCACTACATCAACAAATATGTGTGTAAAGTAAAAGTAAAAGACACTTGAAACAAAGATAAAGTGAATTTACAACTTGTGTATGTTTCAGATAAATAACCTAACTACAGCACTTATACAACCCACTATAACCACACCGTGAAATGTAATCATGAACTATTTCATAATCATATTATTTTTGTGAATGTGATGAGTTTTTGTGATGTCAATACAATTAACATCTCATGCTTACAACATCCTGTTTCATGAGTCATCATTGGAGGCTATGAGTTGTCTCTGTCAGTTTTCACTCAGCCCTGTTACCCAAACACACTCAGTCTTATGAAATATCTAGAATATTCCACATGCCACATATTCAGCAGAAAGTTGTTTATTACCTGAAGATCATCAGAAGACAAAAAGAAAGTTTTCTCATTGTTTTTTCTTTATTTTCAGGGATACTCTGACATCAAATGAAGTGGTCACTTTAAAACCAATATGCTGTAACCCAAATTATAGACTGGAAATAAATAATTGATGAAATCAAATAATAAATTGTAAGTAAATGTGTCACGGTTGGCTCCTCCCAGTCCTGTCCATGTGCTCATGTTTTGGTTTTGTAACTCCGCCCCTGATTGTTATCACCTGTCCCTCATTGTTCCGTGTATTTAAGCCCTGTGTTTGCCCCTTCCGTTTGCCAGTCTTTGTACCTTTTGTATCTTTGTATCATTGTATCGTTGTACCTGGTCTTTGTTTGTGTTGGTTCTGGTTGTTTTCGTCATGTCTTACCCTCGATCTGTCCGTGTCGGCTCATTGACCCTGGACTGTTCTGACTACGACCCTGGATTTGCCCGTAATAAATCTCGCTTATCTCCGCGTATGCGTCCGCCTCCTCGCTCCCCCTTACAAAATGATTATAATGCCATTCATGTTCCCTTGTGAAACACATGAATGCCTGTTAAACACATTCTGTAGAAAACCACATTCTGTGCTGTGAAACTCAACCCTGTTACTCATATAAGACACTTTCAGTAAAGAGACCTGGTGAAATATGAGATGTTATCCCTGAGATTGATTCATTTCAGACTGTATGAGGGTGAGGATTAGGTTCAGTATTGAGGTTAAAGTTAGGATTGGAATCAGGGCTAGGGTGAGGGTAAGCATTAGGTGTTGGATGAGGGTTAAGGTTAGGGTTAGGATGAAGGCCAGGGTGATGGTTAGGATTAGATTCTGGGTTGAGGTAAAGGTCAGGGTTAGGATTAAGGCCAGGGTGAGGCCGAGGATTAGGTTCTAGGTTGAGGTTAAGGTTAGGGTTAGTATTAGGGCCAGGATTAGGATGAGGTGTTGGGTAAAGTCAGTAAAGTTAGGTTTTCGTGTAATGGAAGTAACATATGAACAATACATCTACGTAATGTAAGTAATGCCTCAACAGAACATTTCTAAGCCACTGCTCCCCCAGGGTAGCGGGGGGTGTGCTGGAGCTTATCCCAGCGGTCATTGGGTGGGAGGCAGGACACACCCTGGACAGGCCGCCAGTCATCAACAGAACATCTACGAGATATTTATTTACTTCAGTGTATTCAGATGCTTCACTACTGATATGTTGTTGATGTGTTACTGATAATCTGTCAAAGGTTTATTAATCATCTATAAAGGACCACTCCAGATAAAATGTTACTCATTTTTGAGTGGTTAAGTAGAATTTTTTCCCCCTGATTCAATATTGAAAAAAATGACTTTATTTCCAAGAGGAAAATAAATAAATAAACAAATCATGCTCTACTCAAATCTCCATTCAAATCTTCCACTGAGATGTGGAGTAAGCGTTTATGAATGGATGAATCTAAATGTAGGTAACCCTAAAGCATAAGTGGTTTAGTAAATATGTGTGTTGATTATTTTTACTATTACTTGCATTTGTTAAATGAAAACATCTCAATTATTACATTTTGGGCACATTAATTGGTGAACATATTCTTTAAGGGGTTAAGATGACTTCTTAAATAAAAATACAAAAATACAAACATTCATTCAGTTACCTCTCTGACAGCAGTGTGAAGTGGTGATATTAAGTTTACCTGATCTGAAGGTACATTAGATCCACAATAGACTCAATGGCAGGTGTATTTGTTTGTGTAATTAGTTTATGTACAGTTACATGCTTTATTTATTATTAATTAAATGAGCAAACAAGTTCTTTGCAATTTTTTTCTTATACTGAGGTTAAGGTTAGGATTAGGACATTCTTATTATATATAGGTAATTAAATATACAGTGTATAATACATAGAGGACACGTGCCTGACCCCACATCATGACAAGGTATAAAAACAAATGTGTTTTTGTGCATGTTTACATTTAAGTAGCAGTCCTTAAAAAAAAACTAATATTCACATAAGTTAAAGCTTCAGAGTCTTTAACCTCAGCTCATGAGCACATAGTCATCAGCCCCGTCATCGTTGCTCTCAGATTTGCAAGGTGTGTTACTGGGCATTTGTACTATGGCATAGTCACAGTCACTGACAGAATCTCTTAACATCCTTGGTGCCTGCTTTTCCCCATGGTCAATGGTGGCATAGAGAACATCCTCTTTAGGTGACGCCTGTACAAAAGAAAAAAAACATTTAAGAACAAAAGGGACTTGATATGACTACAGGCAGGTAGGCTTGTGTTACACTGCCACGAATCCTAGAGACCTGCCTGCCTCTAAAGCTTAGTGATAACAGAAGGTTACAACTCCTGATGATAACATAAAAGAGTTTTTAACATAAAAGATTTTTTAAATTGTCTTATGTACCTCTATCTACCAAGCCTACTCTGTCAATAATAATCTCCTCTCTTAGTCTTCGACATACCCCAAAAACTTTTAAACTTGCAGTAATTAGACCACTGATTAAGACAGCTAACCTCGATCCCTGCGATTTAACAAATTATAGACCTATCTCGAATCTCCCCTCTATGTCTAAGATCTTGGAAAAAGTGGAAGCAAAACAATTAACCTCTTATTTGCATAGGAATCATCTATTTCAAAAACTTCAGTCTGGTTATAGGCCACATCACAGTACAGAAACAGCACTAGTAAAAATTGTAAATGATCTTTTATTATTCTCTGACAAAGGAAATGTGTCTCTGCTAGTTCTTCATAATCTTAGTGCAGCATTTGACACAATAGACAATGCTATCTTACTAGATAGACTGGAAAACCTTGCAGGGAGTGATAAGAGGAATCGCTTTTGGTCCTATCTCACTGATCGCTATCAGTTCACTAATGTAAAGGGTGAATCGTCTGTCCTTGCAAAAGTAAAGTATAGTGTTCCACAAGGCTCTGTTTTAGGGCCTATATTATTTACAATTTATGTGTTATCATTGGGCACCATTATCAGTAAACACAGTATAAATATCCACTGTTATGCCGGTGACACTCAGTTATACATATCAAGCGAACCGGATGATAAAATCAAACTTGGCAAGATTGAGGACTGCATAAAAGAAATAAAAGACTGGATGTCGAGTAACCTTCTCTCACTTAACTCGGATAAATCAGAGGTCCTGCTTCATGGTCCAAAAGCAGCTAGAAACAAACCCTCTAACTTATCTCTTAAACTTAACAATTTCTCAGCTGCATCAAGCTCATCTGTTAAAAATCTTGGTGTCATGATAGACGCTGATCTGTCCTTCGACACACAGATAACTAATATCACTAGAACAGCCTTCCTGCATCTCTGCAATATCGCTAATTTAAGAAATGCATTATCTCTACAGGATGCAGAAAAGCTAGTTCATGCATTTATCACTTCAAGGCTAGATTATTGTAATGCTCTGCTGTCTGGATGTCTCAGCAAAAGCCTCAACAAGCTTCAGCTAGTCCAGAACGCTGCAGCCAGAGTCCTCACAAGAACCAGAAACTTTGACCAGATTAGCCCAGTTTTATCAGCCCTGCACTGGTTGCCAGTTAAATTTCGCATTGATTATAAAATTCTATTATTGACCTATAAAGCTCTAAACGGACTCGCCCCTCAGTACCTGAGTGACCTTCTCTCCCACTATGAACCATCATGCCTACTTAGATCACAAGGTGCTGGATCACTACTGGTACCTAGAATTAATAAAGTTACATCAGGGGGAAGAGCTTTCTCATACAAAGCCCCCCAGCTCTGGAATAATCTTCCTGTTAATGTTCGGGAACAGACACAGTCTCAGTTTTTAAGTCTAGGCTAAAAATTTACTTGTATAGTCAAGCCTTTGGTAATTAATCTTCCCTGTCAGATCTAGCCATTGGATTGACCACTGCTGTTGCTGCATAATCATAAGCTAGTCAAATTAGCCACTGCTTTCTTTTTTTCCCTCACTTTGTTCTATAATACTTCATAGTAACAATGTTTGCTATCCGGTGTCAACCAGAGGTCAATGGGTTCCCTTTCTGAGTCTTGGTTCCTCTCAAGGTTTCTTCCTCTTTTAGGGAGTTTTTCCTTGCCACTGTTGCCACTGGCTTGCTCATGGGGGCCTGAACCTGGATTTTTCTTTTCTTTCTTTCTGTAATACTGATTGATCTGTAAAGCTGCTTTGTGATAACACCTGTTGTAAAAAGCGCTATATAAATAAGCTTTGCTTGATTGCTTGCTCTATGTTTTCATGCTTTAACAGGTCTTTGCCAATGAGATCAGTTTTGTTAAAATGTGGATGGAAAGTCAGGCCTCCAGGACAAGGGCTCTTAACCACAGAACTACTTAGGTATTTGCTTGCAAGCCATCTTCTCCTCCTGTTCATTCAATTTGATACCTAGCATGCAGTTAACTTTTCATCAATTTGTGAATTGGCCAACCAGCACTCTAAAACAGAAACTCCCAAAGGGCATCAGTAAGAGCCACTGAAAGGAACTGGGAATAAAAAGGAAAAACTCCCAAACAGCAAGAAGAACAACCACTAGGAACTGGGAATAAAAAGAAAAAAAAAAACAAAGGGAAAGAAAAAAAAACATTGAGAGGAAATGGGAAAAGGAAAAACTCCCAAGAGCAAGAGGAAGAACCACTAAAAGGAACTGTGAATAACAGGAAAAACCCCCTAAGAGAATGAGGAAGAACCGCTAAGGGGACCTGAGAATAAAAAGGAAAAACTCCCTAAGAGAATGAGGAAGAAGCACTTACAGGATCTGGGAATAAAAAGGAAAAACTCCCTAAGAACATGAGGAAGAACCACTTAGAGGATCTGGGAATACAAAGGGAAAACATTTAAAGAGCATGAACAAGAGCCCTTGAGAGCCACTGGGAATAAAGAAGGAAAAAGTCCCAAAGAGCATGAGGAAGAGCCACTAACAGGAACCAAGACTCAAAAGGACTAAAAAGAACTCATTACAAACATGAGGAAGAACTGAGAGGAACCAGACTCAGAATTGGATTAAAAAATGAAATAATTTAATAAGAGTCAGTGTTAACAGTCAGTGCAGAGCTTTATTGTTATTTCTGATGTTTTTTAGTCCATCATACTGCTTAAAAACATAAGCAAGACAACAAACCATCCAAAAATCAAATGTAGTAGGTCAGTAGGTGCTTCTTTAGTTTAGAACTGCAGCGGTGAAGATAACACTGCTAACCAAATCACCCAGATAGCCCAAATCATTTCTATAAAATGATATCGCCAACACTTCTCTCAACACACTCAAACCACATCCAGGTCTACAATAATTGGGCGTAGACATGTGATTGTGGTTACTTTAGACATCATGGTCTGTGTTCAAAAAACACCTCAGCGAGTAGGAGTGCTCTGACTTTGCTTTGACCATCGAAAATATGGAGGAATATCGACACGTCTGTGTGGTCTTGACCTGCATGGGGTTTGAGTGGGTAGAGAGTTTTGGTGATGTATTTTTAGACACAATATGTTGTTTGTTTTTGGGTACCTTTTAAGTTCTAGTGTTTGTTAGCAACATTAGCCTCATAGCTCCAGCTAAACTAAAGTAGCAAAATTTAGACTTGTCTTGGCTGACCTACTGTAAATGAAGTGGAAATTGAGTAATTTAGATTTTTTTTCAGATGCTTCCTCGGTAGATTGGGCATAAACTGGAAGACTAATGTTTTCCTGTCACCTGCTTTACCCTTCCTGTTGATCAGTTTTCTTTAGCTTAACCAATGAATGCTGATAGGCTGATAGGCTGATCAAATATCAATTTCCTTTTCCTTTTACATAAAATACTGCTGTGTGTTAGTTTCTGAGTTAGTGAGGTCATTGCACCCAGACTGCTTGCTTTTCTTTCAGGTCACAGGTTTTATCTTCATTTCATGTTTTCAAAAATAGCATAGCAACACCCCCCACTTGATCTTATCTATAGTTTGCAGCAGGTTGTCTGTGGTGGCTTCTGCATGCAAGGGGCATGAGATCAGTGCTACCTTTTAGATCATCATTTACATCAGGGTTATTTGTTCTGGCTTTCATGCGTAACAGCCTGGGCTGGACAAAGAAGTTCTTTTATTTTAGAAACATATTGTATATGTCTCATTTCACCTTCATCAAACCAAACTGCTTCACCACAGACCCAGAATAGCAATTCTGACTTCTGTATTTCAGTAGTTTTGAAAGCTACGGAATGTCAAAGTCGCATCAAAAAGAATGCGGGCTTGACCATGATTAACCCTCTGGGGTCTATATTTTCTGAAATTTGCCTTTAAAGAGACTTGCGTGTAACATGATACCTATATGTTTCATATCAAAACATGCAAAACGACTGCAGCAACTTTAGCTCATGTAAACTTTTTCCACTCCATGTCACATGTGTCTCCAATGTCGACTGAATGAAGAATGAAGGTTACTGACATGACAGGTAAGTCCTTAATGGCTTCTCGTGTCCATTGGTCAGTTTCACACAAAAAGTGGATGGACATATAAATGCAGCAATTACACACATTGAGCGGCAGCCTCATAGTAGCCATGTTTACATGCAGCCTGATAATCCATTAATAATCCGACTAATAGCTCAATCGGAACAGAATACGTCCATGTAAACACCTCAATCGGAATAGTCTAGTCTGATTGAGGCCATTCGAAACACGGTTTCTATCCGATTGAACGATGTGGGTAAACCTCTAAATAATCCACTAAATAGAAGAATAATAGCCATGTAAACGCCTGAATCCGATTAACTCCAATCGGATTCAAGTACATTCTGCGCATATGCATCGCATCATTATGTGTCTCAGAACACCACGTCTTCCTCTCACCGCTTCCTTTATAAGGACATGTGAAGGATGTTTTTCTGAGCCTGACATCAGTTTAAAGCAATTAAAAACACAAGCACGCCAACTGGAAACTCATCTCACACCAACTGGACCTCACGTGATATTCGCTGTCATGGTAACGTTTACTCTAAGCGCTAATCCACACATGTGCGTCATTTTGCATCAGATTACTTGTAGTGAGCTGTAAACGAAGACTTTCAACAGATTGTTGAATAGAGTGAGAATAAACACCTCAGTCTGAATCTGTAATCCGTTTGTATTTAATCAGATTGGCAGAAATCTTTGCATGTAAACATAGCTAGTGTGAGTCACATACGATCTTGTGATACAATGGAATGGAAAATGTGACTCCAGATTCAGGAAATGCTTGAACCATATTTTCTGTGCTGTACTACAGCAAAGATAAAGAAACATATATAGAAATATTGAGCTTGATGTGAGACCCCAGAGAAAATGATGAATCAGATGATGAATCAGCTTCAGTGAGTGAAATCAAGCGCCATTAGTGTTATTGTTATTTTCTAATTTTATGCTTATTATTGGTCTTATGGATAATATTATTATAGCCAGTTTAGGCTAGTGAACCATAAGCATTTATTTGAGGTCATTAAATTATTATGCTGAGATTTACACACACTCTTACCAGGCACAAGTATGATCATACAGATATGCCAAAAATGAAATTGATAACTAAAAAAATGTCAGTGAAATTTGCTTGTGCTCATTTTGCCATTCTGCTATTCTAGTACTGGCATTATATGTGAGGGTTCTCACATATAATGCCAAACACTCACAAACATTTCATTTATAAATGGATATAAAAGGAAACCAAAGTGGTTCTTCTATGACATCACCCTCCCTTTTTGGCATTTTTATTTCTTCAGTTTTATACATGGAAGTTGGAAGAAAATTCTACCAATTTTCCAACTTTTTTGAACAATTGAGTCAAAGTGTAAACCAGGTCATTTAGAGTGGTTTGCTGTAAAAAGAGGTTTGCTTTAATCTACAGAAATGTCAAGTCAGAAATGTGTACTTGAGTTATCTAGAAACCAGACACCTGAAGTGTTCAATGCCCTTTAATGACATCACAGGAGGTTAGTACATGAAATGGCTATGGATACACTGCCTGATGCCTGAGGCGTTGTTTGTAGACTAGATATAGACCTAAAACATTATTATTTTTTTTAATTCGTTCATTGTGAAAGTACATGCAAGGGGCTCTAAGGCAAAACAGTCACCAAAGAAAACGTTTTTAGATTTTACCATTGTCAACATTAAATACTAAAACTCAGAAGACTGGTATAGATTCACTGGATGTTTAGGAAAGTAAATAAAGGGCCTTTATTTACATGTAGATGTTAAATTATGTATAGATACACCACTGTAAGGAAATAAGAGTCAGTAAGATGAATCTACAATGAACCATTTCACATCAAACCACTCTGAATGACGTTGGTTATATCTCAATGGCTGAATTATTCAGAAAAGTGTTAATAATCGATGAAATTCCCCAGGAAGTTTACACCATATGGAGGGTTGCTATTTTAAACCTTCAAAGATTCATTCAACTTCAAAGCTGTTCTCAAATGTTACAACATTTCCTGCAGGTTTCTGATGATATCTTATCAGATTTCCTAGTTGCCAGAGGATATCACACAGTCATTTTTCTACATTACTGATGTTCTAGTCTTTGATGACAAACGTAAGAGCTGCTCAGCGTAACTGCTTCTTAATATAATAATGTCATAATAATGTCTGTGATACTTCATGATCGTTTGGTGACATTTACAAAATCTAAAAAGGCTATTATTATTACTATGGTGATGATTACTATTATTATTAATATTAACATTAACACTACTACTACTACTCCTACTACTCCTACTAATAATAATAAAATTAAATTTCTTTAAACGGATGCTGTACATTATGTAAAACTCTGAGAAAAGCTACATAGGAGGTGAGTAAGAAAACGTGCTTTGCTGTAAAATAAAGATCATAAATAGCAGGGAGAATGTGCCAAACCAAAAACCTGCCTGTGAACAGAAGCAACCTCACACTAACTGCTTGTGGTGGGAGGCTCACTGCTCTCAGAGTCAACCCTGAATAACCACAGTGCAACGGAAAAGGTATGGCTTACAGTTAAGCAGCTTACATTGGCAACAGAATGAAACTAGAATTAGGACAGAGAAAAATCACAACTAAAACATTTTAAGCAGTTCCACATACACATGAACAAACCAATACAAGCATGTCCCTCTTGAATTTCTATCATGGCTTGTAATGAGCTGCATGAACATCAACTTCTGCATGAACAGCTAACCTAACCTAACCTAACCTAACCTAACCTAATCTAACCTAACCTAACCTAATCTAACCTAACCTAACCTAACCTAATCTAACCTAACCTAACCTAACCTAACCTAACCTAACCTAACCTAATCTAACCTTTGTGCAAGAACTCCAAGTACACACTAGAAAAATTAGCATTTTTCATGTGTGTATGCTACGCTGTACAATGATAAATCCTACACATTCTACACGGCTTTGCTCATGCATGGCCAGGTAGTTTTATAAAGAAACTCCCCCAAATGGTTATTTTTAATAACTTTCCAATAAAAGTCCTTAGTACCTATGCGTACTGCAGGTTTCATGTGAAAAGTTAAATTGAACTGTTACATATAAATTTTTATTTAAAAGTAAAAATTTTCATCATAACGTACAACAAGAATGACATTTTAGCATGTAATGATGTAACTTTTTCAAAAACAACTGAAACATGCAATATTTAATAATACTTTAGATTAGTAATCATTTCAACATGTGAATGTGTAATTTTTATTTTTACTGGCTGAATTTCTAGTGAAAAAAGGTACTTGCTTACTGAATTTGTACATGCTAGAGCACAAATTCTACTATGAAATTTGAATGTTGACATGTTAATGTAGTTTTTGCATTTCAAATCACATTTCTTTTAAGTATAATAACATTTTACTTATGTACACTGAATTTCTGAGATGAATAAATTGTGCTTTGAAAATCACATGTGGCAGACCACTGTCTACATGATCACAATCAATCTTTAAAAGTGCTTTTTATACCTTTCATTTATCTTCTCTATAGACGTACGCAAACATTTGAACACACCTGGTCAAAAGACTTTGGTTGAAGTAAAGATAAGTGAGTATGTATTAACTTCATTTAACTTATCAACAAAATATAAAAACAATGTTTGATTATATAAATTATTAAAAAAAAAAAAACGTGACTGGGCTCACAAACTTTTGCATACAGCTGTGTGTGAGCACCACAGTCAACAATCGTTCTGTCAGTTATGTTGAAATGGCTGACAGTAACTGGGAGTTGGTGTGTCACACAATCAGCTTACCACAAACAGATCAATTTGCCAAGCGTTAGTGTATATGCAGGGCTGGAACTGGTTCTAAATACAGACACATTTTCATGCACAAGAAAAGTTGGATAAATCCCATTCCATCCATGGAAATGTGTGTTTAGTGGATGTTATATCCCCAGTCCCCTCAAGGAATTCTGTCGTTTGATCCCTTGCCTGGGCAACACACCACACTGTATCAATATCAATAAGAATCCTTGGGCAAGACTCCTAACGCTACATTCACCTTTGTGATGTGATTAGCTGCTGTGGGTAAGAGCATCCGCCAAATGCACTAATGTATACATGGATGTATACATTGTTGACAAATGAGACCCCAAGTTCTAATGCGTTCACATGTCATTGGTAGAATGATGACGGTAAAACAGTTATTCTATTGCTGCGATGGACAATTCCGATTCTTTATTGATCCCAAGATGGGTGATTCATTTGCAGCTTACCCAGCCAATAGCAAACAACTTTAAAACTCACAGACAAGGTAGCTAAATACAGGGTTGGGTAGTAACGGAATACATTAAAGGCATCAAATAAATAGGATACAAAAACATTACTGTACTCTGTACTCTAACATTTACAGGGAAAAAAAAAAGATTATATTCCAATGCAAATAGTCATCTTTCTCCAAAATTTGTGGTTTGTAAATGTTTTCACTGTGATAAATATGATAAACATGAGTCATATAGATTAAGAGTTTTTAATTCAGGGGTAAGGGGGTGGTGCTGCTGCCAGAAAAACCCCCCTCAACAAGCAACACTTCAGCGAACCTGTAGAATTTGCATTAAGTATTTTATTTTTATTGGCAAAACTGAGATCTGCTGGTTTTCCTGAAGATATCTGAATCAGGCATTTACTTTGGATTTACACATCACCACATTCTACTGCAGTAAACGGATCTGGCAGTAATCTATATTCTCGTTTGGTGTTCTGTAAAAAGTTCTTTTGATAACCTTAACCTGACAGGTTTTAACTAGCAGTCTGAAGCGTGAACACAGAGCGAAGCCCCATGAGTGGCAAAGTTCGTTTCATTTTCACACAAGTGAATTCGTTCTTCAGTAGTTTTAGATTGATTATTAAAATATTAATGTGTCCATGATTGTTATTTTTAACTGAGATGTTCAGCTCCCTTATAGTTTAATGTGAAATTAATGTCGTTATAAACTCCTAGAGCTATTTGAAATCTATGGGCTGCTGAAACTGCTGGGAGCTGATTAGGGAGCAATTAGGGTGCATCATCAAAGTCTGAGCATGACGCACCAAAAGGAAAACTTAGGAGCCAGTACAGCCTTTAAGCAGATAGAACACACATGATGGCCTGGCAGAGTTTTTAGATTGACATCTGTTTATGATTACTGTTGATGATGGGTCTCAATATAACATTTCTATCAGATTTATCTTTTGACTTTGAAATGATAAACAGCCGATTTTTAACAAACAAGGTAAAAAAGGAAAAGTCCCAGGTGGGCAGTACAGTTTTTACCTTCATTGTATTTGATCCAAAGTACTGGATCATTCTGCATCCATTGCTTGTCCTCTTGTCTTTTAGTTTTAGTGTACTGATTTTTTTTTTTCTGGTTAAAATCTCTTACATTTTTTAATAGTTTGATTTCTGAATGTCAAGGTTTGAGTATACATGTGTAAACTCAATATTGTTATACAAATTTGTAATCTTCACATCTTAAATATTTTCATAAATTGCTCCTCTTAGATTTGGCTGTTTAGGTAAATGTGGGATCGGGCTGTTTCTGTTGAAGCACAATGTGAAAATCATCTATAATTTCTCATTCTGCTTCATAAAGCAGTGCAGGATGTTTGTTTTTGACATCTATTAAGTTGAATTATTGCTAAAATGTCTTTTTAAACTTATTCTTTCTACTTTAATTACACATCTATAAGGATGTGTAATCCAAAAGTTACAGAAAGTAATCAGATTATATCACTTTATTATTGTAAGCCTTTGGAATAGGTTACAATCACATTTTTAAACAGGTAATCCGTAATCTGTAACTGAATTCACTTTTAGAGTAACCCTTTCAGCCCCGTTTATATGACACAGACAATACATTAGCATAAATACAAGTACAAGGACAATACAAGGGGACAACGAGCAGCTGTAACAATCATTTAAAATGGCTATTGTTGGCATATAGTAAAGGGAAGGTGAAAGGACTAAAGGTAGCCATTCTCCAATGTGCACATTTTAATGCCGGCATTGAATGAGGGCATTGCAGTGAATTCACTGCTCAGATTGTCTGATAACTTCTTTTGCTATCTGGGCCACTTGCACAAGTCTCTTTGCTGGACTCGAGCAAACTTTCACACTGACATTTAGGCTTAGACAGTCTATTGAACCAGAAAATGAATGAGAAAGATCGAAGACTTTCAATGAATTGATAACATTTACATTAAAAGTATCACAAGCATTTTTTGGTCTGTTCCGTTTCTGCCTGAAATCAATGATTAATTCCTTAGTTTTGGATACATTAAGGTCGTGGAAGTTACCATCATATCATTGAACTGAATCTGGATCTGAATTATAAAAATATTCCGATACTTTATGATCCCAAAACTTCCTCCTCACTTTTGATGACTGTTATGGAATCTATATAAGGCAACAAAGGTCGCTGCTACTGAAATAGCAGAAACAGTGGAGAGATTGTGTGGCGTGTGGAGCTTATTTGAATGGACTCCGGCTCTCTAGATGTCTCGTAGTAACCAGTATAACCGAGGCAACAGAAAAAAAAACAGCCCCAGTGCTGTCCAGAGATGCAAAGCAGCTGCTAACATGAGAGCAGTTCAGCACAGCCAGCTCAGCACTCCACAGGCAAAGTTATTTACGGCAGTCTTTCCGTTCTCCACTCACAATTTCCCCACTCATACTTTCCTTTAAACCGACCCGAGTTAATTGAGCTAAATTTATTAACCTCCTACACACTTAATATTATCAGGCAGCATGATCTGTAGGTGTTAATTAAACACAGTTCTTTTACTGAGCTTCATGAAATATGTCAATAAATTTCCATCATGCAGGTGTTTCATTTCAGTTACCTATAATACTGATTCATTAATATTTTAGATGCAGCCACTGAATAAAAAATAAACACGAATAAGGAAATATTCATGTTTTCAACTGTTCTACCAAATATTGCATGTTTCTATGAAGTAGGACTAAATTAAAGGGCATTAGAAGTATGTCCATTGCCAAAACAAGTGCTTTATGTATATAGCTGTTAAATTCAGAATTAAAACAAATAGACCAAAATATAAATAAATTAAAGTTTTTGTCAGTGGTGTTACAGAAAAAAAACCCCAAAAAAAAACAGGAAGCACTTTTTGAACTTCTTCTTGCCTTGATATCACAAAGGACGAAAGACTAACTGGCCCACAGTTGGTGATTTTTGTAATATTTCTGATAAATATTGACATTTTCATGTGTTGCAAAAAAGATTGTGGCAGTTAATCATGAAACATTACGTGACTTAAAAATTGACAACAGCATGAATGCAATATTCATAATTTCCTACATAAAGTTTGACTTTGAAACAACTGTGGTAGTGGACCATTTGAAAGTAATGTCAGAGGTGTTACAGCTGCAGTGATGATGTTCAATATAATATAATATAATGTTCTGGCTGGACTCACCTGTTCTGTTTCGGGTAGCAACATCCACAGCACACAGAGGGAGAGAAAGAAAGAGAGAACATTACTTACGGCAGATCTTCTATCAGTGCAATGGTTATTGTTACAGAAACATTCATGTACACAATTAGAAATCAAGGTTCTGTGCAGGTACATTTTTAGTTCATTAAGGTACAAACTTAATTAAATGTACATTTATAAACAATGTAAATGCACATTCAAAGGTACAAAAAGTGGTTTTAAGGTCCAGTTGTGTACCTCAAATATGCTTTTCCCAGGTGAAACATACGTGTTTGTACCTTTTCGTAACCAAATGTTTTAAAACGGCAGAATAAAATAAAAGGCCAGGAGAGGAGACGGGGTGTGGAGTCGATACAACTTAGAAAATCATTTCAGTGGATTGTGCTATAGTTATGTACCCTGACTAAAGGTACTAAGATGTACCCTTGACAGTACCACCCCAGTGACCGTTTCATACCTTTTTTTCTGAGAGTGTATGTTTATATTTTATAAGCAACAGTAAAATCAGGCAACGCCATTCAAAACAATGAGTCTGTATGTCTTTATGTTTCATCACTGACGGAACCAAACCTCATGTCTCCAAAATGGTAGGAGAATTAAAATGTTAGTAATTTATAATGTAAGTTAATCTATTTGTTTTCCTAGTACATTTGTGTCATTTCTGGCGGTAAAAAATGACGGGTTTCTTTTGACAGCAGCGATTTCCATAAACTAAGTGTACAGTCTGTCATTTGATCTGTGTTCTTCACTTTTTTTGGTGTGATGTGCTGCGGGAATCTCAAAATATTACACTGCTTCATGCACCACTAAGAGCTGGAACTTGCACAACCCAGTGACTACAGATGTTTTGGTAAGAGATAATCTACTGCAGGGAAACTTGAAAATTAATGCAGAGTCAGAAAGCACAGTGTGAATCTATGTCCAGTTTGCTTATAATGGTGTACAGAAAAACGCATAGAGTTTCACTTAAATTCAGGCCTCAGTTAAAGCTGAGGTCATTCACACGTCTGAAAAGGCTGCCCTGAGTGAGTAGCATGGAGGCCTTAGCCCTCTCAGGGGACACCAAGAAAAAAACAACAGACTTCTACTTTCTATACTACAAAGAAGTAGAATGAAGGAAATAAAGAAATAGAAAGTCTTACCGCCTTCATTAGATTGTTCTTTTCTGAAGAAATGAGATATATTTAGAAAGGCAGGGTTACTGCAATGCAACACAGCTTCAGTATTAAAAAAGACAGAAGTGACAAGTGCTCAGAAACGTCACAATATAGACTCTATAACAAAGTAACATGCTAATTTCAACAAAAAACAGTCACTCATACTACTGACTGGCCTACTAACTGTTTGACAGTATTAATGAAGAGCTTGCCTCAATTTTTTAAGTGATTAAGTAAGGAGTCACCTACTTTCCTCTGGAGCAGATGAGATTTCCCATAATCCGAGTCCTTTTGAGTATGAATTTGAGGTCTGATGAGGGAGAAGTATAGAGCCAGGCTGCGGTGGAAGACGCGCCAGCGGAAGAGTCAGCTCACCTCCTTTCACAACCAGATATCAGAGAGAGAGAGAGAGAGAGAGAGAGAGAGAGAGAGAGAGAGAGAGAGAGAGAGAGAGAGAGAGAGAGGGCAATCAACAGTGTTTCATTCTGTTTCCTGTGCTCTGTGGTTTGCATGCGTTCTTAAACGCATGTCACTCAAAAAGCATGCGATGACTGTTTTACTGAGACACATGTATGTTATGAATGGCTACAACTGCATCTAGTAAATAGTAAAAAATACTTGATTTTATTACTCTAATTTTTAAAATCATTTTGACAGGTTGCAGTTTTATGGTAGAAAAGGTTTTTGTACAATGTTTGAACAAAGTACATTTTTTCAATGAGTGTGTAGATATAAATATATACCCCTCCTAATTATTAAGTTCAGGTGTTTCAGCCACACCCACTGCAAACAGGTGGATAAAAGCACAGTCTCAACAGACAAACACTGGCAGTAGAATGGGTCGTACTGAAGAACTCAGTTATTTTAAACATGGTGCTAACATAGGATGCCACCTCTGCAACAAGTCAGTTTCTGTCCTGTTAGATATTCCCCTGTCAGCTTAAAGTGCTATTATTGGGAGACCATTCAAACTCACAGAGTGGGGCCACTGAGTGCTGAAGCGCACAGTGCTTATCCTCTACTGAATCACTCATCAAGAGTTCCAAATAGCCGCTGGAAGCAGCATCAGCAAAAGAACTGCATGTTAGGAACTTCATAGATGGTTTTCCATAGCTGAGCAGCTTCACATAAACCTAGGAGCAAAATGTACAATTCCAAGTTTTGGATAGAGTGGTGTAAAGCAAGCTGCCCCTGGACTGTGGAGCAGTGGAAATGAAATCCATGGAGTGACGAATCACACTTCTCTATCTGGCAGATAGTCTGGGTTTAGCAAATGCCAGTACAACATTACCTGCCTGACTGCATTGTGCCAACTATAAAGTTTAGTGGAGGAGGGATAATGCTATGGGGTTGCTTTGTAGGGGTTGGTCTAGGTCCATTAGTTCCAGTGAAGGAAACTCTTAATGTTTCAGCATAACAAGACATTTTGGACTGTAGCTTCCATGTGTGAACAGCTTGGGGAAGACCCTTTTCTGTTCCAGCATGACTGAGACCAAGTACACAGAGCAAGGTCCATAAAGGCATGCCTGGGTGAGTTTGGTGTGGAATAACCTGACTGGCCTGCGCAGAGCCCTGACCTCAACCCCATCCAGGTCCTCTTGGCCAACAACAGTGTCTGACCTCACAAATGCTCTTCTGGATGAACGCGCAGAAATTCCCACAGACACACTCCAAAATCTCGTAGAAAGCTTCACAGAAGAGTGGATGTTGTTATAGCTGTATTTATTTTCACTAAGATCAAAGATGATTTTAAATTATTCAAATGTGTCAATTGGTTGCACCTCAATAAAATGTGTTACATCAACCCAGTTCTTACTCAAGGAACTGAGGTAGTATTTACATTTAAATTTATGGCATATAAACAATGCCTGTATGAGAGACTCGCAAGTGTTTTGTTGTTGACAGAGAATGTCTACCAGCTTGTAGAAATAGGCCAGAGACCAAAAATACACTTGAGCTTAGATACAGTTGTGTGCAAAGGTTAGGCTACCCTGGTCAGATGATTTCTTGTGTTAATTTTGTGACCAGTTAAAATAAGTTAACACAATGCACAATTAAAGTACTAAAACCTAAACTAAGGCCTATGCAAAAGTTATAGCATCTTATATATTGTGTTGTATTTTTTTCCAATATGCAAATAGAGATGTTGCACTTAAATATGTGTATAAACATTTCAGTTTAGTCACTGTAGAGGATGTGTTAACTTATTTTTACCAGGGGTGTTAAATTTTGCATACAACTGTACTGCCAGAAACAAAGGTCATAGTTGATACCTAGAAAGAAAGATACACAATGCTAAAATAAGACATATGTTATTAATGTAAATTGATGGAAAATAATCGATTCAGGTGCAACTGAATTGAGGTGCTATTTGAATTATGTAAATGCAAAGCATAATTTTTAGGATTGTTCATTAAATTTGCAGATGTATTTCTGGGGAAAAACGGTCCCTATAGGCTAACTAGTCACAGGCTGACCAATCATAAGCCTAAACTTATTAGCATACACATGGGATTTTCCCATATAGAATGAGCTATTTTAAATTAAACTCTTTAAAACCCACTATTGAGGCCTCAGTCAGTTCCTTGAGTCTTAATCTTCTCTCATATCCAGCCACAAGTTCCTAATAGACAGTTTAACCGAGTTTGAACATTACTGTTATCACATTTATTAAGTGCATCTGTGTATAGTCAAGTTTAATTCCATATTTCCATATACAAGCAAACATGAGGCAGGAGGAAGGAATATCTGGATGTTATACGACGTCGTTCCACACAAAAGGGCTATTATATTTCTTATGGATGTTGTGCATGAAAGGGAAAGTCCCTGCACAAACCCATGTGCCTCCATAATAATAATGGAATGTTTTCTCTGTGCACCTAACATGCTTTCATGTTTCCCAAATTTCCTTATTGTTTTGTTTTCTCTCTGATGGAAAGTGAAACACAGAGCATTTTTAGCTGTTCGTTGTAAAGCAAAAAACACTTCCTTCCTTGATCAGGTTCACCAAACTAGGCTCTCTTCCAAACCAGGAAGTTAGAGTTCCTTTTCTTAAAAAGCATTTCATGTTGCTTAAAACTGAAAGCAAGAGTTTGATTGACATGTCTCCACAAGGTGGAGATGGGCTAAGATGACACTGCTTACATGACTTTACAGGGAGAAGGAAAGACAGAAATAACCACATAAAAGTTTCAGATTTCGCACATGAAAGTTGGTAAAGTTGCCATAATGTCATTATATCTAATGTTATATGTCAACATTAAAACACATAAAACAATGTTGTGAGCAGGAAACACAGATAATTATCATGTAGTGTTGATGCAGATAAAAAATAGTGAAGTTGCTGTTAGGCCACCTGCTTCACTAAGCACTGCTGAATACTGATGCAGACATACTGATGATTTAGCTTGTAATAACAACACAGTATGACTGTTGTGAGCGACTTAATGAAGAGCTATGTAGTTTTATTTGACTATCATTCTGCTACCCCACAAAAGTTTCCTGCGTAATTTCCCCATCTGAATTTGCACCAGTGGAATTCAAGGGTATTAATTGGGAGTTTGTGCTCACCTTTGCTGCAGTAACAGCCTCTACTCTTCTATGGAGGCTTTAGACTAGATGTTGGAACACTGCTGTGAGAAAGAAGAGCATTAGTGAGGTCAAGTACTGATGTTGGATAATCAGTTCTAGATCACTTCATCTCATCATTAGGAAGCATAGTATAAACTTTCATAAACAAAATCCTGGAGAGGGAGAGGATGCCTGATGAGTGGAGAAGCAGTGTATTGGTCCCCATTTTTAAGAACAAGGGTGATGTGCAGAGCTGCAGTAACTAGAGAGGTATAAGGTTGATGAGCCACACCATGAAGGTATGGGAAAGAGTTATTGAAGCAAGGCTAAGGCGAGAGGTCCAGATCAGTGAGCAGCAGTTTGGTTTCATGCCCAGAAAGAGTACCACAGATGCAATTTTTGCGTTGAGAGTGTTGGTAGAGAAGTACAGAGAAGGTCAGAAGGAGCTACATTGTGTCTTTCTGGATCTAGAGGATGCATATGACAGGGTACCAAGAGAGGAACTGTGGTACTGTATGAAGTCAGGTGTAGTTGAAAAGTATGTTAGGGTGGTGCAGGACATGTATGAGGATAGTGAGACAGTGGTGAGGTGTGCAGTTGGAGTGACAAATGGTTTCAAGGTGAAGGTGGGGTTACATCAGGGATCAGCTTTGAGCCCCTTCTTGTTTGCAATGGTGATTGTAAGGTTGACAGATGAGGTCAGGTAGGAGGCTCCATGGACCGTGATGTTTGCAGATGACTTTGTAATCTGTGGTTAGAGTAGAGAGCAGGTGGAAGAGAATCTGGAGGGGTGGAGGTTTGCACTGTAGAGGAGAGGAATGAAGGTCTGTACAGATAAGACGGAATACATGTGTGTGAATGAGAGGGAGGCAGTTGGAATGGTGAAGATGCAAGGAGTAGAGGTCGTAAAGGTGGATGACTTCAAATATCTTGGGTCAACCATCCAGAGCAATGGACAGTGTAGAAAAGAGGTGAAGAAGAGGGTGCAGGCAGGATGGAGTGGGTGGAGACGGGTGTCATGGCTGATGTGTGACAGAAGGATAGCAGCAAGAGTGAAAGGGAAGGTTTACAAGACAGTAGTGCGTCCTGCTATGATGTATGGTTTGGAGACTGTGGCTCTGTCTAAAGGACAGGAGGCTGAGCTGGAGGTGGCGGAGATGAAGATGCTGAGATTTTCGTTGGGAGTGACAAGGCAAGATTAGAAATGAGCAGATTAGAGGGACAGTGAAGGTGGAGCAGTTTGGAGATAAAGCCAGAGAGGCTAGGTTGAGATGGTTTGGACATGTGTTGAGGAGGAATAGTGGATATATTGGGCAAAGACTGTTGGAGATGGAGCTGCCAGGTAGAAGGAGAAGAGGTAGACCTCAGAGAAGGTTTATGGATGTAGTGAAGGTGGACATGGAGATGGTTGGTGTGAAAGTAGAGGAGGCAATGGATAGGGCAAGATGGAGGCAGATGATCTGCTGTGGCGACCCCTAAAGGGAGCAGCCGAAAGAAGAAGATTATTATTATTATTATTATCATCATCATCATCACATAGGTATCAGATGGAGCTCCATAACCCAGAGAACACAGATCGACTGTTCCACAGCCCAATGTCGGTAGGCTTTATAACCATCTTGTTGACGCTTGCCTTTAGACATTGAGGCATTTGTGTGGCTGATTATGAGTGTCCTATTCTATTGGCAATACCTTACTATGAAGATTAAACTAACTGCTCAGTTGAACACCTGTGCCAGCAATGGTTGCACAAATGTAGCTGAATTTATTGACTGGAGGTGGTTCCTCTATGCACACCTGATTCATAAAACATGTCGCCAGATTTAAAATGACAAGAGCGCACTTGCTTATTTATATACAGTGTTTTCAAGCCTGTTTTACCATTTGCATCAGATGTGACACTACCACCCTTTTCCCTTATTTGCATGTGCCGTTACCACCCTGCCAAAAACCACGCCTGTGATGGTGAATCTTCTCTGGGAAGAATGATTTCATGCGTGTGTAACCGTTCAAACCGGTGTTTGCTAGTCATGAACTGGCTAGGGTTTTTTAATTCATCTCAAAATGAGCTAAAATGATCACTACTGAGACATTATGTAAAGTTTTGGTGTTTGGTGTTAGGACTGTTTTTGGTTGTGACACCATATTTGTGGTAATAATCATTTATTTAAATAAAATAAACATAATTAAGGGAAAGGATCACTCAAAGCAAAAAGATTTTAGTCTAAAGTCCAAGTCAGTTAAAAGTCCCAAATGTTTTGTCAACTCTGACTTTAAACCAATCCAGTAGAATGATCCATAAGCAGCATGTACAGCTAAACATACACATCACTTTATATGAGGATATAGACTCTCAGAAGTGGTCAGTGTTAAAAAACAGCACACTAACTTGTGGAATCCATGTCAACACTTTTTGTGTTGCATTGGTTACTGATTTAAGACATTCTTGTGTTAAAAGCCTCTGCGACCCTGTGCGAAATGTGTGTGTGTGTGTGTGTTAAAAACAACCCAGCATGTGTCGTCTATAAATGGGTACAGAAAATTAACACAATGGTCAACTAAACACAGATGTGTCTAGTTAGAGGCAGAATGTGTTGTTTAACACATGGTTCAAGAGTGTAAATAAAGCAGCGTGTTAGTTGAGAAAATAGGCCAAACATAGTCAGTTGTCAAAGGTGTGGAAAGACTGGAGGCAAAAAGTTTCCCAGAGCAGCATATAAAGAATTTAAGTGCAGGTGCACCATGGTGGTTAAGAGGTGTGTGATCAGTCTAAGGCAGATCTTAAAACATGCCTTTTACCTGCGACCCATGTAAAAATACTGTAACAGTAATGAGGAAGCAGTGCACTGATCATCCCCACAATGGCTTTTTGAAAAAGACTTTATTGTGTGGTTATGTTATGCGTGCCATTGCACGTTCAACACTGGGTTTTATAAATTAAGCCCACACTGTGCACACACACATATAGACATGTGGATGAATAAACACAAAACAAACTAAAAATAGACAAAAAAATTCAGAGGCATCCGCATCCGGCGATCTGCATGTGTTTCTGTAGAGAACATCGCCACTGATATGTGTTAGTATTAACATTAGCTCTCAGCGGTTATTGCTCAAACAGGAAGCTCGTCTTTTCCTCTGAGAGGCATGAGGTTAAAAGAAATTGCTCTGATTATTTTGACATGAGACATAAAGTGACCCCAACAATATTTATTTTTAACGTGTACAGCAATTGTGTATTTGTGTGTGTGTGTGTGTGTGTGTGTGTGTGTGTGTGCAGTATGGTGCAAAAGCCAGAGGCCGCCCTTTATGATATACTTAAGATATGAAGACAATATACACAAAGCGGTATATACATAACTATACTTAATATATTGATAGTAAATCAAAATACGTGCAGTTTTAATATGAATATTATGTAGTGTGAATCAACTTACCTGTGTGCAGGGACAAATATACTCACCGGCCACTTTATTAGGCACACCTGTTCAATTGCTTCTTAACACAAATAGCTAATCAGCCAATCACATGGCCACAACTCAATGAATTTAGGCATGTAGAGGTGGTCAAGACAACTTGCTGAAGTGCAGACCGAGCATCAGAACGGGGAAGAAAGGGGATTTAAGGGACTTTGAACGTGACGTGGTTGTTGGTTCCAGACGGGCTGTTCTGAGTATTTCAGAAACTGCTGATCTGCTGGGATTTTCACACACAACCATCTCTAGGGTTTACAGAGAATGGTCAGAAAAAGAGGAAATATCCAGTGAGCGGTCAGTTGTGTGGATAAAAATGCCTTGTTGATGTGAGAGGTCAGAGGAGAATGGGCAAACTGGTTCTAGATGATAGAAAGGCAACAGGAACTCAAATAACCAACCAAAATCTCTGAGGAACGTTTCCAACTCCTTGTTGAAAGTATGACACGAAGAATTAAGGCAGTTCTGAAGGCAAAAGGGGATCCAACCTTTTACTAGCAAATAAAGTGGCTAGTGAGTATATAGGACTGGAGGTAAAAGCACTGTTGTAGTGGAGGAAGTGAGGACTGCAACCAAACAACAGTGAGATTTATACAATTAAAGAACGGTAAATAATATTCACCGGGCAGTGATCTATATGTATATGTTCACACACACAAAAAGAAACACAGCCCTCTAGTTGATGTTTGCTACAGTGACACCCTACATGAGCAAAGCAGCTCATATCTGATTCTCTCTGCTCTCTGCTCACACACACATCCCCCACTGCCCTTCACAATAAGAGTCCTTAGGCAAGGCAACTTTACAGCACCTCTACACTTTAGTCATTTAAATTGCTTTGCAAATGAGGAAATGCAAAGATACTTCCAATTACAATTCAAAAAGACTTAGAGGAATAGAAAAATTAAAACAGATTTAAAACAACAGATATAAAAGAGAAGAAATAATTACATTTTTTAAATTAAAGAAACTTTAATAAAAAAAAAATTAACAATTCATTTTGAATTATAAAGTGCTTTAGCAAAATGAACGTGAGTGTAATATATGCTAATAAACACATAACCCAAAACATCTAAGTAAGACAGCTATGATGCTATTTTATCAGTATTCTTTCTCGTTCACCTCCACATCAACATACATCTCTGAAGTGGTAGCACCTGACTCTCCCTCTCCAATAAGGTTCCCACCTGTTTCTCTCTCTCTCTCTCTGATTACAGTTGTGCTACAATAAAGTTGTTTCCAGCAGAAAGTATGTTGTAATGCATACAGTGTCTGTAGATACACACACCGGCCAACAAGGTTTTGGAGTGGCCTAGTCAAAGTCCTGACTTTGTTCTTCAAACTAGTTCCCAAGATGCAAACTACTGTCTTTATACTGTGTTTATGTTTATTTGTATTAATTATAATGACATATAGTATTTTTACAAGGAGAAACATCCTGCCAAGACAAAAAGTTAAATAATATGTCTAGGTGTCTTCAGCACAGTATTGTATTGATCCTCTTCTCCAGTGTAATGCCTCTGTTTGTCCAGTTGGAGGCAGAATAAGAGCAATGTTTCTTCAACATTTTCTTTATCACACCAACAGTTTTAAGACACATGAAGAACCAATGCAATGCCACAGAAGCAGAAGCACACGTTTTCCTTTTTTTGACGCCTCCACGTTGATCGTTTAGAGGTTTTAGGTACTAGGGCAAACGTGAAAGAAGAGGACATACAATCTAGAAAACAGACAGCCTAGAAACTGTGTCAATGTCTGTGAAGACACACTGAAGAGCAGTGTGTGAGTTTGAATGGTGCGTCCACTCAGAGATGAAGATTCAAGAACACATGACCACCATCCTCACCCTTTTACTCGCAATCAGAGGTAAGCACACTATTATTTTATACATATGTGTGTCGCCGCTGTAGTAAGTAAAACGTAAAAAGAAGTATCTTCAAACTTGTAACTTCACAGTAGAGGGCAAAAACCTTCTTTACTTTCAATGTTAGTTATTGTGAATAGATTTTATCAATTGATTTGATCTATTTATCTATTTGATCTGTTGGTCAAATCATCATCAAATTGTCACACGGTGTAAAGGACAGCTGCTGAGCTCAATTTATACAGAAAACAGAAGGAGGTCATTTGACTGAAAAGACACTCATCGGCCACTTTATTAGGTACACCTTGCTAGTAAAAGATTGGACCCCCTTTTGCCTTCAGAACTGCCTTAATTATTCCTGTCATACTTTCAACAAGGTGTTGGAAACGTTCCTCAGAGAGTTTAGCTGGTTATTTGAGTTACTGTTGCCTTTCTATCATCCCGAACCAGTTTGCCCATTCTCCTCTGACCTCTCACATCAACAAGGCATTTTCGTCCACACAACTGACCGCTCACTGGATATTTTCTCTTTTTCAGACCATTCTCTGTAACCCTAGAGATGGTTGTGCGTGAAAATCCCAGTAGATCAGCAGTTTCTGAAATACTCAGACCAGCCCGTCTGGCACCAACAACTACGCCACGTTCAAAGCCACTTAAATCCCCTTTCTTCCCCGTTCTGATGCTCGGTCTGCACTTCAGCAGGTTGTCTTGACCACCTCTACATGCCTAAATGCATTGAGTTGTGGCCCTGTGATTGGCTGATTAGCTATTTATTCTACTGCTGTCACTGGTACATTAACACAATCACCAACTATTCTTCAAGAAATTTCTTCTTAAAACCCACTTTTACAGTTTTCATGAAGATTCTGACTTTCACCAGTGTTTATTTATGAATGGTGAGATCTTAAGAACAGACTCGTCACACTCTCAAGAGCACATTGGTCTGAAGAGTTATGTTCAGAACACATCATGACTCTGGCTTAGACTTTTCTTAAGAACTTTCTCAAGAACAAATTTAAGAAGAAAACTTAGGAAAATATTGATAAATGAGGCCCAGTGAGCTCCATAAATATTGGCACCCTTGGAGAAGGGATGGGGAAAAGTCTTATAAAAATAAGTGCTTAATCAGTTCAATCTAACATGGAAACATGAAAAATGTAAGCTTTAATTAACGTAAATGTAATCTAAGAAAACAAAAACCCATATTAGAAAATAGTTTTTAATGGCTGTGTCAAAAGCTTGACCGTGTGGTCACTGAACCATTTTATGCAGATTTAGACATGCATTTTGGATCATTGTCCTGCTGGAAGATCCAGCTTCAAGCCCAGTTTTAGCTTTTTGGCAGAGGCCGATAGATTTTCCTTTCAAACTCATCTGATACTTTATGGAGTCCATATTCTCACAAGGTTCTCAGGGATTTTGGAGGAAATACAGCACCAAAACATCACAGATCCTCCACCATACTTAACAGTGATGGATGAGGATCTTTTCTGAAGTTTCCTTCTTTTTATATCTAACCCACCTTGAGTGTTTGTTGCCAAAAACTCTACTTTGTCTCATTTGACCAAAAAAACTGGTTCCAGTCGCATCCAGCAAATTTCAGTTGCTGATGCTTGTAGATCAATAAAGTCTATCTTTGGCAACACATTTTGAAAAAAATGCTGGCATGGACGTAGCATCTTAATGGTTTTTTGAAGACTTGGTGACCCCAAAATACTACTATATCCTGCAAATCTCCAAATATGTTAAAATTTTATATATAATATTATATATTCTATAATGATCCTTCCCACAGTGTGTGTGGGTAAAACATACTGGTGCCCTCTTCCAGGCAGGTTCACTAAAGCTCCAGTTCTTTGAAAAACTCTAAGTATTACCCCAACAGAAGTGTTTAGCTACCCTTTATAGATATTTCCTGATTAGGAATGTCAACCCAATTTTGTCACATATCATTAGTGTGTTCTCTTGTGTCTTCACCATATTGATGAATGATGAAGGGAATTTGACCTCTGTGTCACCTCATATTTATACCTCAGGGAAGCCGAACATCATAGATTAGCATTTAAGAAGAGTGCCAATAATACTGCAAAGACAAACAAATAAAAAATAATAAGGGTTTTTTGTTTTGTTTTCTATAATTTTTACTTCAATTATCCCCTCAAATCCCACGGCCCACTGACAGGCCCAATAGCTTGCAACACTTCTAGAATCTAAGAATAGCTCAGGGGGTTGCATTGAAGTCTCTGTGATTACTGAATAATAAGCCTTAGTATGTAATGAACCTGAGATGTCAAGGTGTTAAAGCTTAGATTTATAGTTTCAGCTTGACTGAGGTAATTAACTGCAGACATTTTAATTATGGACAAAAATATACCACTGAGCTTGACAGTACATGACGTGTGACAATACAGTACTAGATAAAGCAACATATGACAAAGCGCTACATAATAAAGACAGAAATTAGCCAAAAATCGTAGCATGCAACAATTAACTGACCAGTAGTGGACGTGAGAAAAAAGTCTGTATTATAATAGAAGTGGTTAAAGATGTTTTAACAGGATGTGGTTCAGCTAAGTCTATCACTATTTGAATATGGGGGAGAAAGATTAGAGAACAGTGACTCCTGCAAACATGTTTTATGATGAACAAAATACGTACAATTGACGCAGTGCTTTCTCTGGTGAGACTAATAATACAATGTCCACTAAGCTGTGTACTGGTGAATTAGATGTGCTGCAACTGGAAGATGCACCCATCACTGACACAGGTGTCCAGCTGTGCACACACAGCTAGTATAATCTCCAATAGAATGGGGCACTCTGAAGCATGAAGTATCCACAAGCCTAAGGTTACCATGCCTAATATAAAAAGTTGGTTAGAGGGGAATAAAGCCCCCCCAGCACTGGGCTGAGAAGCAGTGAAACTGCACTCTCTGGAGTGATGGTGCTCTATACAATACATTCAGATGGGTTGGAGTGCTGATCCAGAACTGATCACCCAACATCAGTACCTCACTTCACTAACAGTTGCTGAATGCAATCAAATCCTCACAGCAATGTTCCCACACCTAGTATAAAGTCTTCCCAGAAGAGCGGAGACTGTCACTACAGCAAAGAGGGGGCAAACTCCCTAATAATTCCCTTGATTTGAGAAGCAGGTGTTTACAAACACTGACACACATAGTGCACTAGTGGTCATTTTTTACCCCTTTCATAAGCCCTACCTACCTTATAGGTTCACTTTATAGGTGTTCAATCACAGACTATATGTCAGCCCTCCTATTCCATTCATCATTGCTCAGGAACATTGCTGGTCAGATATTTTCTGGGTGGTGGACGTGTCTAATGGTCCAATCATCAGTAAAGTTTCACACAGTGTAAAGGACAGCTGCTGAGCTCAAATGATGCAGAAAAGTCATCAAAAAATGTAAATACATGTTTATCATTGGACGATAAATACTAGCTCAGCCTAAGGCAGTTTAGCTCCATCCATCCTATTTCAAGTTATAAGAAGTGTTTTTTTCAAGCTATGAGGACTGCTTTTTTGGATGAGGCACTTATAAATAGCAGCAAATAAGAGGAGAGATCATTTACATATTTTAGTCTTAAAGGCACAGTAACAAAAACAGCCTCTTGGAGAGATTAGAAAATGATTTAATTAAAAAATGAATTATGATTGTATGTGTCATTTCATTACAAGGGCCTATTAACAATTTTGAATTCCTAGTACTGGTATATTGGAATTTGATTTGGATATATGGTCAGGGGCTGAGCACTGGTCCCCAGGTTTTTACATATGCCAGTGTCACTGCTAGATTAAGAGTGGTGCAACACCCAAAACAATAGGGGCTCTGTGGTAGAAAACTGACCATTGATTAACGGCTAGACGATGGCAAACAGATGAGCTGTACACCAGCAAGTTGGACCAACAATGAAAGAATATCTAATTAACTGGCTTTGTGTATAACTACATTAAAAACTCTTTGAAACACTTTAATCTACCCTTGACTCTCTCCTTAAAGGTATGGCAGTTACCCATATTTCCTTGCTGGAGGGAGAGACCTTTAACTTTGATCTGCCAGATGTGCCACGTGGATCCAACATCACCTCAATCGAATGGAGACACAGAAAGAACAGAAGCACATTGCTGGCTATTATTAACCCAGAAAATAACAGCATTGAGAAATTTGCTCAGAGGAGTAGACTTGAAATCATGAAGAATGGATCAATCTACATCAGAGATGTCCAGCAAGAAGATGTGGGGAACTACACTTGCAAGATAATTTTTGAAAGTGGTAGAACTGAAACGTACATGGTGTCCTTGAACCTGTCCTCGGGTAAGTTTTACTGTCCTACTGCTTGATCTGCTCTGAGGTTTTAAGAGGGTATGCTGAAACACGGGTTCTCTGTCCATGGCACGGATGGACCATGTCTGCATCACTTCCTCAAATCAATTCCAGTTAGGTTTGCAGTTCCTGTCATAGCAGAGCTCTTCTCTGTTCCAGGAAAGTATCGGCAGTACAAATCAATTATCTAAGTAAGTACACAGATCCCTTTATCCTCCCCTCTCATAGTCAATTGTCTAAACATGTTGTCATGGCACTATTAGGTAAAAGATCCATCCGAAAGCTGACAGTTTCACATCATTAGGTGAACTTTCAGATCTCTTAAAGAGTCCTACTGTAAGTGTGCATCCCTTTCATGCTTGTGGGAAATGTCATTAATGCATTAAATACTATTTTATTTTATTGCTCTTATTGAAATAATGATCAATATTTAATCAGTACTGTAACAGGTTGGTAGGAAAGGTTAGTCAGCAACTGGAAGGTTCCTGGCTGCCCTATGGAGTGAGGCACTTAACCCTGCCCCAGGTGGCATGACTCTGCTGGTGGTGCTGGGCTGCATCGTTATGAGGCAGAATCACCAATTTGCATTAATTACATTAATTAATACACTCTTGACCGAGACCTTGCTTTAATCAGATAGCTGAGAAAGGTTTTAAGCTATTTTTTACAGGACAGAATGATAGAAGAGGTTAGATCACAGTTAATGATTTGCATTTTTGAGGCACCAAATCTTTGAAACTACATCACCCGCATGCCAACAAACTATTGGATAGACATGTTGGAAGAAGACATTTCCTTTCATTTAATGGCAAACATAATGGCCCCCTAGACACTTCTGGAACTTTGACTGATGGTCCGAGCAAATAAGATGAAAATAAAGCTTTATGGCAAAAAAGCACTCAAGTAGAGTTTGACAAGTATGTTTTAAGTGTGGTGGAGGGTCTGATGTTTTGGGCCTGTTTTCCAAAGAGATTTTTGCTGACAAACTAGCTGACTCTACCAAAAAGCTAAAGCTGGGTCATGGTTAGGTCTTCCAGTATGACACTGATTCAAAACAGATATCCAAATCCACACAAGCATATTTAAATTGGCACAGATTGAAGCTTTTGGCATGGCCATTACCTAAAGCCCATTAAAACCAGTGGGGTGAGTTGAAGAGTCCAAAAGAGGAGCCCTAGGACCCTGGAGAATGTTGAGAGATTCTGTACTGATTAGTCTCCAATTCCTTTTGTTATAGGAGAAAACTCCTATAAAAAACATATTAATGAAACACATTAAAATACATATAAATTCAAATTGAACAAATATGCATTATATGGTCAAAAGTATGTGGACAACGCTCCTAATTATGGTGACACTCACTGTTAACAGATGTATAAAATCAAATAATTAGCCATGCAGTCTCCACAGACAAACATTGAAATGAGAATGGATTGTACTGAAGAGCTCAGAGACCTTTGACATGTCACTTTAAGTTTGTGAAACTTCTGCCCTGCTAGATCTGCCCTGGGCAAATTTAGGTGCTACTATTGTAAAGTAGAGGCATCGAGGAGGAATAACAGCTCAGCCACAAAGTGGTGAACCACATAAAACCATAGAGCAGGGCTGTGGAGTGCTGAAGCATACAGCGCATTAAAATCACCTGTCCTCAGTTGCATTATTCACTACAGAATTCCAATCTGACTCTAGAAGCAACAATTGCAGCCAGGCTTCTCGTCCAACATCAGCGCCTGACCTCACAAATGGTGCTTTGACTGCATAGGCGCACATTCTCACAGAAACACTTATAGTGTATATCTATCAAACATGAAATGTATACAAAGGTTATGCATTGTGTCCATTTAGCTGTTTTTTTTCCCTACAGACACATCAGGAAAGAGTCCTATTTATAACTCCACACTTGCACCATTAGGTAACTCTTTTTTAAGTCAATACGGCAAATACAGTTATAAGAAATACATTGTATTTCCACAAATTGACCACTGTATGAGATCCCTTTACTTTCGGACAACTGTGTAAGGTGTGATAATATACATTGTAGCTCATCTGTTGATGCACAAATTATCAGCCCTCTTCCTTTCCATACATCACTGGTCAGTTTCTTTCTATGGCGATTGACCATATATTATTTGGGTGGTGGATTATTCCCAGCACAGCGGTGGTACTCACATATGATTTTAACTCATGTTAGTTACATTGCTAACTTGAGAGTGATCTGTCATTAAAAATATTCAACCAAGGAAAGCCGACCATTGATAAAGAGGATAAAGAAGGGATGTATATTAATGAATGGAAGTTTGGTTAAAAGTAAGAAGGTAGGCCAATTGTTTTAGATAATAGCACCAGTGATACGAGGCTAAAAATTCAGGAGCATAAATTTAGCAGCATACCGCTGAATGCATTTAAAAACATTTTATTATTCAAAAATAGTCCATTTAAATTAAAAAATGTTTCATGTTGGACTGAGAATAAGCCAACACTAACACTAATAGCTAACCGGATCAATGGCTGGATGCTGAATAGGATTTATCTCCTACACAAGATCTTCCACAGTTTAAAGATCTACAGACCATCATCTAGAGCAGTCCACGCTATCTGTGCTGTCTCTGTTACATCTTTAGTAATGTTTGCCAATCATGGTAGCAAACTTACAACTTGGTCATTTTACACAGGTAGGCCAAGACAGTGTTAGGAGTCTTGCCCAAGGACTCTTATTGGTATAGTGTAGGGTGCTTGCCCTGGCGGGGGATTGAACCCCAGTCTACAGTGTAGAAGGCAGAGGTGTTAACCACTACACTACCCCAGATACCATGGAGGAAAATAATTTTACCCACTAGTTTCCATTCAAAACATAACAATAAAACAAGAGCAGCACCACAATAATTCACAGTTACAAGCATATTCTATTTAATAAACATGAACTTAAAATGAATAACATGCCTTTTTAGTCCCCAGAAATCATTAGGCCTTTACTAAATGCTAAGAAGTCTCAGAGGGTTCCACTCTGTATGTCTTCTCCATCTTCCCATGAGTAACAAATGCCAAAATAGTGATTTCAGTTTCTGAATACTGCCCAGCAGGCACTGGATGCCAATTTGACATCATAAGAACGTTGGACTCTAAAGTTTGACACACATACAATTTTAGCTGAAAATGAAAATCAGGTTGGCATCAAAACTCAAAAGGGTTGACAGGGACAGTTGGCAACCATGGCTGTGGTGCCTGGGGAGCATTTGGGTGTCTAGCTCAATGGCACTTTAGAAGGGGTCAGGAATTGAACTGCCAACCCTATGATTAACAGGCAACCTACTCTACAACCTAAGTCATGGCTGCCTCAACCAAACCCACTGGTCATGGAGTCAGTCTTAAAAAAGCTATGGAGGAACAGCCATGAAAACATTCAGAATGTAAACAGACATGAATATTTTTCTCAACACAAAAACACTGGAAATGGAAGTCTGAAATATCTCCAGAATGTTTTTAATAATAAAAATGTGCTTTCACTTCTTTTAGTTTTAGCCGCTTCACTTTTTCTAGCTTCTACAAATTGGGCATGTCCAGCAGGGTGATGGCGTTTTAAGTGTCTGATTAAGTTTGTTGTTGTGAATGTTTTTGTGGTTGTTCTTTCATGGCTTATTCACAACAAATACAGGTGGCACAGCGGGTTGTCCACCCATTGTAGGGTTAGCAGCTCAATCCCCGACTCCTCATGTGCATGATTGAAGTGCTCTTCAGCAAGGCACCAGGCCTCCCGGGACACCACCACTCCTCATATCTGATGTTGGAGATTGATTGACATATTTATTTTTTCCAACTGAAATCCAATGTCTGTACATCAACTCGATTTTCGTTTTCAACTAAAAATCAATCAATTTGTCTGATGGTAGAGCCCAGTGTCTTTTTGACGTCAAACTAACATCCAGTTCCATCCAGATCCAGAAGGAGATTCTAATAAAGTGGCCAATGAGTGGATTTGTAATTTTTCTTGATTGAGCATCTTGATTGGAAATGAAATGTGTCTCTAATGCTTATTTTAAACACCTCCTACAGGTTATTTGACACATCTTTCCCTTTCTGTTTCCACAAGGTAATCAACCTGCTAGTATACTGAAGATTGCTATACCAGTGAGTTGTGGGGTCTTAGGTTTGGTTCTGCTTGGTGGTGTAATACTAATCATTTTCAAGTGCAGAAAGGAACGCAGAACTTCAGGTTAGTCTGATAACAGTTCTTGCATATTGGGCTTTTATTCACTGTTTTGATGACCATGCAATATATATCTCACACTACTACAGTTCACAATGTACACACATAGAACAGATGCAATAGCTTGCTTACATATATATGTGTAAAAGTGTCCACCCGATTTTGACAATTATTTCTTTTTCCAGGTGAATCTATTTATGGTAACATGCAGTATATTATGCAACAACAACGAAAGAGGTCAAAGAGGCCAGAAATGAAGGACGTGAAATAGGCCAGCTGTCCCTGCCTCATATAACTACTACATCTCATCTGCATCTACTACACTATGCAGCACCACAGTCAGAACCCAAAACACCAGTGTGTGGTTTTTCTACTGCACTGTTTTCAGCATCTGCTCTTTGTTGTGCAGTTTTCAGGAAACTGTTTTAAAGACACGTATGGTGGGCTTTACTGCTTCAGTGCTTCCGATAGTGCTATGCGAAGCTGTTTGTTGCAGTAGATGTTTTGTACATGCGCACCTTGTTGTTAACTTATAACCTTGTTGTTCACTTACTAACCCTAAACTTAAACATAACCTTAAAGAGAATTTACATTGATTTTCTTTTATTTTTGTAGTATTTTTTTGGTTCATTGTAGAAAAAAATATTTTCTTTACAGTGCTGGTTATAGGAGGCAGGGGTTGTGATATGTACAACACAAATATAACCAATTTATTCACTATTCAAAACCACCAGTGAACCTACACATGTTAAGTGTAATAATACTACTACTAATAACAATAAGAAATACATTTTCTGACGGGAAAATTTTGCCTTACAATACTCTGCATGTATTTTAAAAACATATTTTAGGCCAATATGATCATAGAACACTGCATTCATAAATAATTTATGTAACAATTTTTTTGTGAGGGATCTTTTAGAAGCATTAAAAACTTTGGATGTCGGGTTCTTATCACCACCACTGTGAAAAATTCTGAATTTGTATGTTTCTCTAGAATAGAGCTTTTCACATCAGACCACATTGACTTTGTTTACATTTTAACAAGTTGATTAAGCATAAATGTTCTGTTGAGTGATATCAAAACCAAGTGTTACCTTTTCTTTCTGTTACTTTGTTCCTTTTTGCATATACACATACACCATATTTCCAAAAGTATTTGCTCGTCTGCCTTCGCATGCATATGAAATTGAGTGACATCCCATTCTTATTCTATAGGGTTTAATATGATGTCTTCCCACCCTTTGCAGCTATAATTGCTTCATCTCTTCTGGGAAGGCTTTCCACAAGGGTTAGGAGTGTGTTTATGGGAATTTTTGACCGTTCTTCCAGAAGTGCATGAGGTCAGACGCTGATGTTGGACGAGAAGGCCTGGCTCGTAGTCTCCACTCTAATTCATCCCAAAGGTGTTCTATCGGGTTGAGATCAGGACTCTGCAGGCCAGTCAAGTTCATCCACACCAAACTCGCTCATCCATGTCTTTATGGACCTGCTTTGTGCACTGGTGCGCAGTCATGTTGGAAAAGGAAGGGGCAGTCCCCAAACCGTTCCCACAAATTTGGGAGCATGAAATTGTCCAAAATCTCTTGGTGCTGAGGCATTAAGAGTTCCTTTCACTGGAAATAAGGAAAAACAACCCCACACCATAATCTCCCCTCCACCAACCTTCACACTTGGCACAATGCAGTCAGACAAGTACCGTTCTCCTGGCAACCGCCAAACCCAGAGTCATCCATCAGATTTCAGATGGAGAAGTGTGACTCGTCGCTCCAGAGAACACGTCTCCCCTGCTCTAGAGTCCAGTGGCGGCGCTTTACACCACTGCATTCCACGCTTTGCATTATGCTTGGTGATGTAAGGCTTGAATGGAGCTGTTTGGCCATGGAAATGCATTCCATGAAGCTCTCTACGCTGTTCTTGAGCTGATCTGAAGGCCATATGAAGTTTTGGGGTCTGTAGCGATTGGCTCTGCAGAAAGTTGGTGACCTCTGCGCACTATGCGCCTCAGCATCCGCTGACCCCGCTCCGATCACAGTACCACACTGGAATTCACTGAGCTCCTGAGAGTGACCTATTTTTTCACTAATGTCTGTAGAAGCAGTCTGCAGGCCTAGGTGCTTGGTTTTATACACCTGTGGCCATGGAAGTGATTGGAACACCTGAATTCAATTATTTGGATGGGTGAGTGAATACTTTTGGAAATGTAGTGTATCAGTTTGCTCTATGAGTATGTATTTAAATACAGAATGCAGTTCCATTCATTGCTTAATGTTGTTAAAATAAATTTTATCATTAGTATGTGTTTGTTTATAATCTTCCCTGAGGTGTTGTACAGATAGGATCGACCAGAAAAGGGTCGGATGTTCTGTAGTGACGGAAATAAATTGAGACATATTCATTTCCAGTACACGCTGCCAGTTAATCTGCCACTACCTTAAGTTGGCATCTGTATGTTTCTAGGTCAGGGGGGTTTGAACAAGGCCTTGATCATGCATAAGAATACGACTGAGTCAGTTTCCTCTGAACAGGTAAAAGTATTTCTCAGAAGTTGCCATGAAGATCTGAATACTGAAACACTTTTTCAACCCTCTGTACCCAAAGTTTAATATTCCAATTCCAGGTTGAATTCCATTGCAAAGGCATTTAACTCTAAACAGCTCTCAGTTGTTAATTATATAGGTGAAAAAGTGCCAGATGTGTTGATGCTGCTGTAGACTAGCTATCAGAAACTTAAATTTAGCTGTTGCTGCCAAGCTGTGAACACAGGGAAAAAAACACATTAATTCTGGTGGCTGCAAATCTGAGGTGTTTCACATGTAGGACCGTATATACTACATTCACATTACCAAGTTGAAATGGCACAAATTAAGATCTGATGTTTTCAAACCTGTGTGAACAAATCTGACCTTTTCAAATCAAATCTGAACCACTTTGGCCTCATCATGAACAACAAGCAAACTAATCAGCAGGACAAGCCTTCATTGAACAGTGTACTGGCACCTGCTTTAGACTGGCGGTGCTGCCACATTAACATTTTAAAATGGTGCATATGCAGCAGAAAAAAACAGACACAAAAAATGGCCGCATGGCCATGAATCAGATATGTATATGATCTGGGACCACATATAGTATACCACATATAAGTGTTTCAGATTTGATGTGAAAAGATTTGTGTGTCCACGCAGCTCTGAGAAAATCAGATCTGCGTCATAAAACTGGATTTGTGCCACTTCAGCCTGATAACATGAGCGTAGCCTTTCGTACTCATTTCAATAAAGGCTTCTGCTGCTAGTTTGTTCATTAATTGTTCATGACGCATGTGGATCATTCAAGTGATGCCTTTGGGCATTTATTATGTGAACAATCAAGATGGAACGATTGGATCTGTGCAACAAATCCGAATTAAGCAATAAGGCCTGTAATATGAATGTAGCCAAAGTGGCTCTGACTTGATTTGATAAGACCAGTTTTTCACATTCACGCAGCACTGATCTGTGCCACATTGGGGGCAAAAAAAAAGATTCATGCTACTTAAACCTGGTCATTCACTGCTTAGGGTGGCTTTCTGGTTTAGAAAATGCACTAAGAATGTGCACTTCTTTTTAGCTGTCAAATTTGCATACAAAACTATTTGTAATGACTATTGTAGTGACCTGCCACTGGCTGGGACTTGTTCTGAGGCCCTCAGGACCTCAGTAGCCATGCATGGAGGCTCAAGGCTCATACGCTCTTAGAGGACTTATTGTTAATGTGGTTGTTAATATAGTTGTTTATTGATCTGAAGTGTTTATATGTATTTTTTGTGAAACTTTGTGTTGGGGTATGAGTTTGGTTGGCTTTGGGCTTGGTCTATCATCAGGATGAAGTCTGTGACTGGTGGTGTCCCTCATGAGTTCAGTGCTTTGTATATTTCTTCTGCCATGGTGTTTAATAAAGAGCCCTTCTTGTGGTGGAATCATAGTCTCCCCTGTGTCTTACTTTAAGCTGAACGCTACACTATTAATATCTTAACAATAGTAATCCATATAAATAACAGATTATTTCTTGTTCATCATTTTAAAGTATTTAATTAAATCATGCATGAATATCATTTTCTGTCATTGGTGTTACAGCCACTGTACATGATAATTCAGCCCATGAAGAATGCAGTTTATCCATTTAAGCTGTACAGAAAACACAGTTTAAAACTGGTTAATAATATTATAATGGATGAATGATGTCCATATGATGTATTATGAACTATATAATTAATGATATTGAAAAAACACCTCTGACTTATACATTTCAACATTCATAGAACTAAAAAATGACAGAAGCCAGCATGTAAAACCAGCGACATCACATGATTATTTCAACCACATTTTATATCAAAGCAGTCATAATGCCAAGTAACAGTGAATAAACCTGATACACTACATCAAGACATTATACCGCTTTCAACATTAGGAATGAACTAATATTATTTATCCTGTTAAACGGTTATGACACCGTCACAATGACTGGTAACAAACAAGTCTATGATAATAAATATGGCCCAACATCAACACATGTCAACAACACATGAATCAAACCTACAGGTTATCAATAACAGGTTATTTGACTACTGAAAACCACCTACACCTTTTGGCAATGAACAACTAGAAAAGGAACAAAAATGTAATCATTGTGAAAGCTGGCAAAAAATCCAATTTTCACAGTACATTTGACCTTTCTGTTCATTATGGCGTTATGCCAGCCTATGGCAACGTTCATAGCAATTCATAACGCATCACTGATCAGAATGTGGGTTTGATTAGAGCATGTTCAGTTGGTCATTCATGGAAACTGCCTCAACGTTTTAAAATTAAAATGTAAAAGAACTTCTGATAATGTTGTGCCAATCAACAGCTCATTCTTAACATTTTAAATTTAGAAATTTTTAAAATTAGATCTCAAAAAAAAAAACAACAACAGCTGTTCCATGTTATTGGTGTTAAGATCTAAATTTGTTACACCAGTGACATTTTGATATTGAACTTGGTTTTTCCAAGAGGGATTCCACAGCCTCTCAGACCTGTCACGATTGGCCCCTCCCAGTCCTGTCCATGTGTTCATGTTTTGGTTTAGCCCCCTTGTTTCATGACTCCGCCCCTGATTGTCTCCACCTGTTTTCCACCTGTCCCTCGTTTTCCATATGTGTTTAAGCCCTGTGTTTTCCTCTTGTCTTCGCTGGTCTTTGTTTGATTGTATTGGTCTCTGTTGTTTGTTATCTGCTGTGCTGGATGTTCTGCTTGTTCTGTTGAATTCTGGTGTCTGTCATGTCTGCCCCCCAATCTATCGGTCTGTTATGACCCTGATTTTGGATTTGCCCTTAATAAATCTTGCTTATCTCAGCATGTGCGTCCGCCTCCTCGCTCTACGTCACAAGACCATACCTCATACATGTGTTGAAATGAATAACATGAATGATGCATCTAACAGCTAAATTCAGTGCAAAAAAGCATGAGTGGAGCATATGCTCCTTGTAATAAACACACGTACCTCTGAATTATACCCTAGAAAGAACTTTATATGGAATTTAAAACATGCTAAAATAGGCCTTTTTAAAAAATGCTAACACTAGTATAGTGAAACTGAGGGACATTGTATAATTTCAATAATTTTCTTTAGATCTTTTAACAAGTTTTTTTAAATGCTCTAAGTGATACATTTAATAAATGTTACTTTAATGCATGACGTAAAAATTGATAGGAATTTTTTCAGTGTTTATGTATGTGACTAAAAGCAACACACAGCCTCAGGACAAATAAAATGGCAAAAAAAGCAGTAAAATGTACATAAACCATAGTAAAACATATGTCAACCATATGCATTAATATTAATATATGGGTTATGTGTGAATATTCAATAATTTTGTATTACATTAAAGCTGCAGCCACTATTTTCAGAGAATGACCTTCTGTGTGCTGCTGTGTTTCCTATCACTCTATTAACAGGCTCCATACTGTCTGTGATAGTTTCTGAGCGTGTGCACACATTCAGAAAAACGATTTATTATGGAAACACTTGCTGTTGATTCGGTTCGGCAACCATACCAGTTTACTCAAGCATGAGGTAACTTCCTTTTCTTATATTTTCAAGATAATAAAATTTGATTGTTTTCGGTGAGAATTTTGGTCAAACGGTATCTAAATCTGCCAAGCTCCACTTTGTTTCATCAGCCTTCCCATCACTGCTAGCCTCAAGCCTTTGGTCATTTCATAACTATCGTGAGGATACCAAGGTTATCAGTAGTTCAGGAAGAGCTTTATGAGATGTGGAAACAGAGATGACTAAGCAGTCAGCAGTGACTGGTCTCAGAACAGCTGTGACTAAACTGCCCACTCTGTTAATCTCTGAGATGCTATGCTGTCCAGAAAGGGGCCTACACACTAAAGGCTGACGCAGCATCAGAACCAAAGACCCCCAGTGTATTTCAATTGGGATACTGCGTTAGCTCTGTTGGACTAGAAATATGCCTGTATACAGAGAAAGATGCTCCGCTGAGCCTTGAAAAAGATCAAAACATTTAAACTTTTGCTGCAATGGATTATCAAGTGGAGGCACATCAACCAATAGAAACGTACAAGCAGAAGACGGATGAAAATCCATGATGGAGGAAAGTAGTGACACTACTCTTTTCCTGTTGTATTCTGTCCTTGCATTGTCTAGTATGTAGGCACCCTAATGCTGCATTCACAGGTTTTGAGGTACTCGGACAACAGCAAACCAGATATTCCACTGTTTTCAGTGGAGCTGTGAAGGAAATTTCTGCCATCACCAGTGTCAACAGCCCAGAGACCGCAGCGGTGAGTGGAACGCTCAGTCAAGAGTTCAGTTTTCCCAACCTTTGCCGTCGACCACAGCGGAGGAATAAACAAGATCTTTATTTTTGGGAGCCATGGATGTCAAACATCTTGTTGTTGAATTCCATAGTTGAAAACAGTATTGTACAACAAAAATAAAAGACCCTTTCCAGGATAAATAAACTATATAGACTGCTAAAGCTCTCCTCTAATTAACACACATTTACACTGGCACCACCATCGACCACAGCAACACTGGCATAGCGTCATGCCACCATTGGCCGTCTACTATGGTGAGGTGCTGAATGATGGTCTTTTTTCGACATAAACCTGTGAACATAGCACAAGTCTAGTCCCAGTAGCTGCTCAATATAGGCTACAAACTTATTTGTATTTAAATACAACCTTGTTAACTGTATGAGTGTTCATTCTTCATATAAGCTGAGGTTGGGTAGAGACAGACTTTTATAATGTAGATTTAATATATTGTGGTGTCAGAACACAAAGCCCCTCGTTTAGCCTCGTTTAGCCTTTTCCAGTAACCCGTGAGGAATGAGAAGAGAAAGAAAAAGAGAGCAATGAGAAAGACAATGACAGAGAGAGGAAATTAAATAAGGTCTATCTGAAATTATCACCTGATTTAGCAACATTTTTAGTTGAAAATAAATGTATAAAGAAATACTTAATTACACTCGGCGGCATGGTGGCGTGGTGGGTAGCGCTGTTGCCTCACAGCAAGGAGGGCCTGGGTTCGATTCCCCTGCCGGGTAACCGGGGTCCTCTCTGTGTGGAGTTTGCATGTTCTCCCCGTGTCTGCGTGGGTTTCCTCCGGGTTCTCTGGTTTCCTCCCACAGTCCAAAGACAGGCAGTCAGGCCAATTGGACATGCTAAATTGCCCCTGGTGTGACTGTCTTTGTCTGTCTGTCTGCTCTGCAATGGACTGGTGACCTGTCCAGGGTGCATCCTGCCTTCCACCCAAAGACTGCTTGGATAGGTTCCAGCACCCCACCATGACCCTGACGGAGAAGCGGCTTGGAAAAACGGATGGATGGATTAATTACACTCAAACAGGGTAAATCAGTTTATAGAACAGTAACGGCAGTTTAAGCAAGCATTTATGCAAATGAAGGTGCACTGGTTAGTTTATTCACTATGGGATGGTGGTCACTTTTTTGCAAAATCTACCTCACTAAGAATGTGATCCTAGTTATGACCCTGTTTTCATGCTCAGAATGGTAGGTAATGTTGAAAATCTGACTTTTAACAATGACATATTATTTTAGACAAACTTTAGATTAAAAGTGGGACAAGCGTTTTGTTGCCTTGGCCTTAAAGGGTTACTGGCTCTGTGGATTGACTTTGAGAAGTCAAAAATGTTATAATGTATTAATAATGTATAATATCATCACTTTAGCGGAATCGATGAAATAAGGACTTGGAGAAATGTTTCTGTGTGTTTCTGTGTGAACTGATACAGCACTCTCACAGTGTAGGTATCATGTAGGAAGAGTGGGTGTATATAACTGCTTATATGTCACTTGTATTTTGAGCATCATAGCACCTACATGGTGAAACATGTGCAGTATAAATAGACACAGGGGCTTTCCGCTTTTCACAGAACATTCAATTTAATTCAGTTCCTTTCTGTTGCATTTGCACAGCACTTGCAGAATGACCTCATACTCAAAACAGAAACCCATCTTCCACTGGACTGCATCAGATTAGGAGACGGGTTAGGATATAAATAAAACACACAAACAATAAAGATCCAGAAAGATCCACAGAGAAGTGATTGGTGTTGAGAACTGTGAAAGATTTGATAGGCTCATTGTGCTGAATATATGAGGCATGTAAGATATGATAACACAGTCAGAGCAGATCAGGCAAACAAGTTTAGTTACATGGCATATTTCATATACAAAGGCAATCCAAAGTGCATTACATACACTAAACCACAAAGGACATCAGAAGGAAATTAAAGACAATGTGCTTAAAGGGGAATTCCTCAGATTTTTCAAAATCTCTGTGTATTTCAGTATATGTATTTTTATAGGCCTGTAAATCTCATCTGAAAACTATAGTAAAAATGTCTCAGACACCAGGTATCGGATTCAATGTAACAACTTTCTGATAGAGTGCTTTCAGAGGCATTACACTCGGACGTTTGGTTCCTATCATCACCACTGCGAGTAATTGTGACTCTGTAATCTTCTCTAAAACGCAGTATTTCAAATCAAACCACCCTGAATTGCTTTATTTACATCTTAACCATTTATTTATATGCATAAAAAAGCAGATGTGATAAACTGGAAACTGAATCCAGCTACAGGCCATTTTGTAACATTTGGCCATTTGAGATATTTGGCACTGGTAGCCATGATTACAGTGTAGATAGAAAGGTTTCGGTTTTATAGAATTTCTGGTTCAGTTTTTTCGTGTGTAGTTACTGTTCCCTTTTTGAAAACATTTTGCGGAAGGTGTGATTTTAACATGGTATCTCAATGTTCAACAGCAGGTAGCACCAAGGAGTAACAAACCACCAAGTTTGAGGTCAGTCTGGGCAGAGTTCAGCTCTGGGCAGAGTTCAGCTCTGTTGTGGTCTTGCAGGCTTTATGCGCATGAGGACTGCAAGGCTGCAGGATGTCCCACTTCACATTCAGGCATTTGAAAGACATTCACAAGCCCCAATCATGTGCCTTATTGAGGGCTTTGGCAGCAACCTAATTGCTGTAGACTCAGCAATGGCCTCTTAAACAAAAGTCCTTAAAATATGCAAAGACCAATCAGAGTCAAAGTATGTTTACAGCTGTCTGAGCAACATGGAAGTGAAGAAATATTCACATGTGAGCTGAAATGCTTTTAAGTGGTGATTTAACCTGCCATTATGCTGCATTATGGTTGTAATCTGAAGTGAGCCGTTTAGGTTTAGGTTAACACTGACATTTATTTGCTGTTACAGTATCTTTCCCCAATTCATTCACCTACAGGGTACGCAGCTCAACTAAACACTGTGAAGTTGTACAGAAAGTATTAAAAAACCTAAACATGTGGATTTAAAGTGTAATTCAGCGAATAACTTCCGTGTTTTATCACAGCAATGTTCTGAATAGTTGAAATCTTACAAGCATGTGTACTTTTAACCAATGGCATTTTAAGCAGCCCCTTAGCCATTCATGCATTCATGCATCTGGACTGAAGATTTCAGTTTTGACCACTAGAGGACAATGTTGCTCTTCGGTTTAAGCTGTAATTGACACCACTGTGTTGATTCCAGAGATGTAACATCCAGATGGTCCCCAGAAATTTCATTGGTGAGACAATAAAAGGTCTTCTATGCTCACTGTATAAGAGATTTTATCTGACACAGGGACATCCAACGCTCTGAGGTGAATGTAAACAGTTTTGCATGTGAATGTAACATTCCTGGTGTCAAGTAAATGTATATCAATTAGCTTTTATTATGATTTCACATTTTACATACAATGGCTTTTACAATATATTATGCAATATATTAGCATCACTGTAAATAAACAGGTTCCACAAACAGTCATGCCATAGAATGATCATTTGTGGTTCTGTCTGAAAATAAGACATATTGCAAATCCGGGGCGGCACAGTGGTGTAGTGCTGTCCCCTCACAGCGAGGAGGGCCTGGGTTTGATTCCCCAGGGTCCTCTCTGTGTGGAGTTTGCATGTTGTCCCCAGGTCTGCGTGGGTTTCCTCCCACAGTCCAAAGACAAGCCAAGTCAGGTCAATTGGATATACTAAATTGCCCCTAGGTGTGAGTGACTGTCTGTGTCTGTCTGTCTGCCCTGCGATGGACTGGTGACCTGTCCAGGGTGTATCCTGCCTCCCCTGCTGGGATAGGCTCCAGCACCCCCCCCGCGACCCTGACGGAGAAGCGGCTTGGAAAATGGATGGATATTACAAATACAGCAGTTTAGCCCCGCCCTGAAGTTATAAGGAATGTTTCAGCCTGGACTGCCTTTGGGATGAGGAACAGTATAGGGCAGCCAATTAGAATAGAAGTCATTTACATATCTCAATCGTAAAGGCACAGTAACAAAAACATCCTATTTGATTCTGAGAGAGATTACAAAACGGTTTAGTAAAAATTAATGAGTAAAATTAATGATTTTTTTAGCGTAAAACCCCACAAACATCATAAGTACAGTTTTAATTTATGGACCTATAAAAGTTAAGAATGTTGAATACGTGCTACAGGACTGGACACTGGACCGAAGTTTTTCCACAAGTGTCACTGCTAAATTAAGAGAGGTTCCTCACCCAAAAAAATCCAGCCAAAAGCAACCCTGTGGTCAGTAACTAACCACTATTGAAGAGCTAGAAGATAGGATAAGAGATGAGCTGTACACCAGCAAGTTGGACCAACAATGAAAGAATATCTAATTAACTGGCTTTGTGTATAACTACATTAAAAACTCTTTGAAACTCTTTAATCTACCCTTAACTCTCTCCTTAAAGATATGACAGGTACCCATATTTCCTTGCTGGAGGGAGAGACCTTTAACTTTGATCTGTCGGATGTGCCACGTGGATCCAACATCACCTCAATTGAATGGAGACACAGAAAGAACAGAAGCACATTGCTGGCTATTATTAACCCAGAAAATAACAGTATTGAGAAATTTGCTCAGAGGAGTAGACTTGAAATCATGAAGAATGGATCAGTCTACATCAGAGATGTCCAGCAAGAAGATGCGGGGAACTACACTCCTATAAAGCAGGACTCTTCTCTGTTCCATGAAAGTATGAATAGTTTACTGTGCTTACTGACCATTCTGGATAGGACTCATTTGGACATTACATATCCCTCTGTTCTCCCCTCTTAATGAGAACAGCTAAGCTAAGCTAGCAGTGATTTGAAAAAAAAAAAAACACTTTTGAATATTCTAGATAAAACATGGAACCCAAATGAAAAGTTTTCAGAGTTATATGATACTGTATTCAACAGTAGGGAAGGGCAAGGAAATGTACCTAAAATCCAGTTGGCTTTCAATGATTTTAGTTGCTCATAACATACACAGACTTTATACGGCTCACCATGCACATCTTTACTAACTGTAGTGCTTGAATGGCTATTAAAAAAAAATTTGACAGAAAAATCAGCTGCAGCACAACCCAATATAAAGTACAAAAATGCAATGCACTGGGTTTAAGAAATCAACCAATCAATGAATCGTATTTTCCTTTAGAGAACAGTCTTACTGGTGCAGAGTGTCCACTTCCGGGGAAGCCTGAGGTTGAACTCCATCGCTGCCTTCATCTGATTCTATTCTCCTATAGCATCCTGGTGATGTTGAGCTCACAGCAGAGCAGCACAACTACAGTCCAGTCCATCCAAAATACAGCTGGTGAAATAAATACATTCGTATATAGACATACATTCTGCACCCAGTTTATGCTACTCCTCCATAAATCTGTGATGTGCAGGTCATGTATATGTATTATGTGTAATGCTCTACTTCTTTTCTGCTTTAATGCCCAGAACTAAATGACAAATGATAAAATAAAATTCACTACACGCATGTGGTGTCATTTCTAACATAGATATACCCAATTATAAAGAAACATACCAAGTCCTGTTCAGAATTTGGGTAGAACATGTAGAGGATGAATACTTTCTTGAGCAGCTGGCTACTTCATCCACAGCACAGGTTCTCAACATAGACGTAAAAAAAAAAGAACTAAAAGCAAAATAAAGTAAAAAAGACATAACATTACATAACTAATATAATAATAATAATAATAATAATAATAATAATACATTTTAATTTTATAATGCTCACTGCCCCCTAGAGTGTGTTCACTAGTGTGTATGTGGTGTTTCACTGCATGGATGGGTCAAATGCAGACCTGAAATTTCCCCTTTGTGGGACTAAGAATCACTTAATTAATTGATTATTAGTATGATTTAATGTGTGTGTGTGTGTGTGTGTGTGTGTGTGTGTGTGTGTGTGTGTGTGTGTGTGTGTGTGAATGAATCTTTCAGTTAATCTGTCTTACAGATAGATAATGTATCATGTTGGAAATATTATATTATTATTATTATTATTATTATTATTATTATTATTATTATTATTATTATTATTATTATTATTATTATTATTATTACAGTAATATATTTCAAGCACACTCCATCCAAAGGACAGGTACTAAAATGAATCTACAGAACCCTCCATAGATACTGGCACCCCTGGTAATCATGAGCAAATGAGCAGAAAAAAAAACTCTTATCTTTGCACAAAGTATTAAATGAAGGGGTTGCAGCAAAAAGTAAAAGTAAGATTTTTATTAACATTAATTAACATTAACATTAAAACAACAATATTAACGGATAATTACATGAATTTAGATGTGTACATTTGGGATACTGCACACTCATGATATATCCTAAGGTGTTCTGTTATTTTGCCTCTTTATTAATTAGGGTATGACTATAGGATCTGTGATCTCAGATTTATTGGCACCCTGGTCATATTACTTTTTGATGACTTTCCAAGGGAAAGTAACTTTAATTTACAATTTCTGTTTATATGTAAAGTTTAAGATATTAGAAAAAGTATATTTTAATTCAGGCATTAAAACATGTGGAAGTCTGTCCTCTGTAGAGGTTACGTTAACATAACTTCTCTTAGAAAACCAACAAAACATAGGATTTGACCAAGGGTGCCCAAACCTTCTCATACAACTGCGCGAGAGGAATCTAACTATTCTGTGAAGTTAATTATTTAACCGCTTAAACTTTTCATATCCTAAGGTTAAGTGATTACATGGAAAACAGTGCTAACTGGTTGAGTTATGTTACCACCCTCAGGGAATGTGTGGTTGTGTTTTCTTTCTTGTTGCTCTCTTGACTCTTCTGTCTTTGCAAGAGGATCTGAGCCTGTAGAACTGTGATTGGTTGCAGCAGGGGGCACTCCAATTACATCAAGGCTGAGAGAACAGCATTGAAGGTTTGGCTGATTTGCTCATGTCTGTTTCATCAGCCTGCCTGCTGACCAGACCAAAGATCTAACGTAATACAACAACAAACTTATTATGGGCCAAGATTATGACAACATAATGGTAGAAAACACAAAAAAACATATAAACCTGTCTTTGTATTTATATCAGTACTAGTAGTAAACTCTCACACCCAAAACAAACTCATGACACCCAACAAGTATTTTTCAGACTGCAACAACTACACATCAGATGAAAAGAACAAAGCTGGCATGGTGACCTAATAACATCAAAACTGGTTATGTTTACGATACGTTAAATTCACTGTAGTGTTACAAATAAGATGCCTGACTCAATGATGCAAGAACTGTGCCCTGGATTGACTTGGCTTTTGTGTGTATGACCTGAAGAAGATTCTTTTTCATCATCTCATGCAGGATTGAGGCAAACTTGACTCACTACCGCCTCAAAGTGGTATTACGAGACAGGATGAGCCTGGACTTGCTGGTTAGGATGTTAGATATCTCTGCAACAAGATGCAGAGACGTCTTTGATATAATGTCAAAACTGTTATTTCTCCACATTCCAATGATAATTTGAGTTAATTTTGGAATGTTTTAAGCTAAAATTCTTACTAATTGCTTCTTTAAGCTCATTGTTTCATTGTTGTCTCACAATAATTTAACTAATTTAAATAATTCGAACTGCTTTATATTCATAAGTACTTAAATCTAGTGTACATATTGCAAATTTCTCTTTATCTTTGTTTTAAATTATTAAAGTGTTTATTCTTTTACATAAATGGTTGCAACTGTAACAACTGCAATTTCCGTCTGGGATCAATAAAAGATTCTGATTCTGATTGTGTGTCAGGTGTAATACCCGTCCTCGCCTGAATACTGACATACTCCCTAGCTGCAATCTGACCCCTCGCCTGCAGCTCATTTCACCTGCCTATTTAAGGACCTTCATATCACTGGCTCAGTGCGGAGTATTGCCAGTTTACCTGCATAACAAGCCTTGTTTCCTCACTGTTGATGTTTTTGGATTGCTTTGACCCTGTTTCTGTACTCTTTGACTGCTTCTGGGTCTCCCTTTGGTGCTTTTGCTGGTTTTGAACTTTTCTAGTGTTTTGACCTTCGGACTGCTTTTTGACTCTGATTGTGGTTTTTGTGTATTGAAGGTAACGGGATTATGGATTCCAATCAGCCTGGAGAGTCTTCCTTACATTGTTCTAGTAAACAAAATGTCGAACCAAGTTGCAGTTACTTTAAACACACATTCCAAGACCTCCCAAAAGGCTGGTGAGTTCCAAATCATTTTTCCCTTGAACAGAACAGAATCAGGGTGCTTTTGCGTCCAGCCTCTCTAATCTGAACCTAGATCAGTCATCGTGCTATTTGCAATGCAAGAGGCATAAACTGATCCCGAATCCATGTTCTTACTCTCAGAAATGTGATGAATATTGTCCTACACTTAAAAAAATGAAGAAAGTAGGAGCACATGAATAGATTATAACTAGATTAAATCAGCTGGATAAATTTGCCCACTTACACTGGCTGATCTTTAACAGCGTGGATAAGAATTTAATGTAGAACATTAATAATCAGCCACACCAAGACAGATTTGAAACAGGAGATAAAGCATTAATGTAGACAGAAACAGGAAGATTGCACTAAAAATGCTCTTATAAAGAACGATCACTGAAGTGATTTAAACCCTCATGTTCATGAGCTCATGAGTAGTAATCTGGCTCATTTTCTGTTTTTGAGTAGTTTCTTTGCAAAGCTCTGCAGGTATGCATCCAAAAAGCCTTTGTAAGCTCATGATCCCACTGACATACACCAACATCACTCTAAGACAAACAGCCCCAGACTTTGACTTTTCCACATCTGTGCTTTACAGTACACTTAGCATTGGTGTGGGAGGGTTTTTCTTACACTCAAGCCCCTCCCCATTTTGTCTGAAAATTAATATAGTGACTTTTGTTAGGCTCTAAATGCTTAACATGTTCAAGGTCTGTGTAAAACTCCTGGAGGACTGGCACTGTTTCACTGTGTCTTACAGAAGAGATTTGATTATAAAGCATCAGCTTGATCTCATGGTGCTGCTGTTCCTCATACTCTGACTATTTTTGCCTGATCCTTTTAGTTTGTCATATGACAGCCCCAGCAGATCTGTCTGACTTGAAAACGTGAAGTAGTTTAGCTTTTTACAACGAGCAAGACTGTGAAGTGGAGACATGCATGGAACAACGTAACCAAGGGCTCAATTTAACACAGACTTTTTATGTTGTGAAAGAAGGTCAAGCAGCAGAGCTTCTGGCCACGTTACCACATTTCCTAGCCACAGACTCCTGCCAAAATTCAGAGCGATTCTTCTGCAGTTTAAAGACTGAGCTGTTTGCGGCATATCACTTTAATCACCATCTTGTTTCTTACATTGTAGCACCATTTTTAAGCAGGTGACAAGCTCACAGCAAGTGCTAGCTGGGCTTAAGTACAGCCTCCGTACTGCGGGGTTAGCTGTTACACAGCGTTACAACTAAGCCACATTTAGTAAACAAAGACAAATACAGTAAATTTTGTTGTTTTGTTCCATATAGTTACGCAAATGTTTAAATAAAAGAGAAAAAAAATGAAAACTGGGATTTGTTTCTGCTCTGTTAAGATCTTTCAGATGTTAGTGTTTTATTTTACAGTAACAGTTGTTAAGCTGAAGTTACTCTGAAACAATGTTCCATATTTTACTGATGTGTGATGTTTTTTATTTGCTGTCCTGCACTAGACAAAAATTAATTTGTCAATGTTTGACACATATTTGATATATATATATGTGTGTGTGTGTGTGTGTGTGTGTGTGTGTGTGTGTGTGTGTGTGTGTGTGTGTGTGTGTATGTATGTATGTATGTATGTGGGGCAGTCATGAGCTCAAGGTTAGGGAACAAACCTCATGACCGCAAGGTCACCGGTTTGATCCCTGAGCTGACAGTACCCTTGAGCAAGGCACCTAACCCTCAACTGCTCCCCAGGTGCTGCAGAGAGGCCTGTGTGTGTGTTCACTAGTGTGTATGTGATGTTTCACTGCAAGAATGGGTCAAATGTGGAGGTGAAATTTCCCCATTGTGTGACTAATAAGGGTCACTTAATTAATTGATAATTAATATGATTTAGTGTGTGTGTTTGTGTGTGTGTGTGTGTGTGTCTCATAGATAATATATCATGTTGGAAAATATGTTTGTTACAACAGAATCATATTGAATTAACTTTGCTTGCACTAATTCATCAGACTTTTCTACAAGTGTTTCAACTCACCTGTTTGTTACACTTGAGTCCACCCACGGGGTAATCTGTAACATTGCACTTGCTGCCATTTTTGGCCATTGTACATAAAAGGTAGGTACAAGGAGAGTTCGAGTGTTCATTTGTAGTAGTGATGTATATGTTGCTTGTATAAAAATATCACTATCATCATTATTAACCTCTTAACCCAGATTGGGTCGTGGTAGCAGTTGGGAGAGCAGAGAATCCCAAGCGACCCTGTCCCCACAACTTCCTCCAGGTCATTCTCGGCGAACCCAAGCCCCAAGATATAATCCCTCCAGCTGGTATATTTTTGTATAAAAATATGATCATTCCAACTTAAGTATTTTTAAAATTGTTCAAGAAAAACTAAATGTCTTAGGTTGTGTCCTGCTCTCCCCTCCTCTGTACATAAGTTCTCCTCTGTTTCCCAAGTCCTTACAGAATGCTAGTGGCATTGGCTGCACAAAGGAGAAAGCTTGGTTTATTTCTCAAAAAAACCCTTTGCCATGTTTGTTTTCGCTTTGGTTACTCATTCATCGCTGGCTTTGTTTTCTCACACTCTCAATGGCTGCTGCTCATTACTGCTGCTACTGCTTGTTGTAAAGGTTCTCACACCATAAGATTCATCAAAGAGAATTTCAGGCCTCTTGACAGTATTGGGGTGTCTGCAGCAGCTCGCAGACTGAGAAACTTCACACTTCACAAGAACAAAGTGAGCGCACAAAGAGATTTGTTGCTGATGTTGCCGGGGTTTGCAGATTTCACTTCAACTAGAAAATCAGGGCTAAAATCACTCCACACTTGGCTTAACTGCTAACATCTCACAGTGTTTATGCACAGGTCTGCTTTTGGAGTTACACAAAAGACAATTATAGGAGATTTCTTAGGATTAGGGTTGTTCCTGCGACAAGAAGAAACATTGTTTTTTCATAATTAAAATCAGATCTGGGTAACTACTGTAGGGTCCTGTTCATAAGGCTACACGACCCCTACATGAGCTTGTCATGACAACTGACATAACCCTACATGAATGCTTATAAATACTTATTCTGATACGTGTTGTTCACTATAAAAGGTTACATTTGCCCATTTTTCATCAAAGTTAGCTAAAGTAGCCTTTATGACAGACGATGCCTGTTGGAATAAAGATTTATAAACAGTTATGTAGTGCTACGTCAGTTGCCATTGCAAGCTTATGTAGGTGTCATGTAGTCTTCTGAACAGCACCCTACAATAAAGTGTTACCAAATGAATCTTTGTCTACCTAACAGCACAATAATATAATAACTTTGCCAATAATGTTAAATGCAGTTTGGTTGAATTCTAAGAGTCTGCTACCAGTTTGATGCTGAGCTAAAGGTCTTTTTCTCTTTAATAGAGGTAATATTGTCAGTCTGAAGAGCTTCATTGAAGTTTACTGATGAATAAATGGTTAAAGTGTCCAAATAAGTTTTAGGGCTTAAACAAGGGTTGCAGTATCCTGATGTTTTTGGGGGCCTCACTAATGGTTAAATGGCAAAGGTGCCCAGATACTTATGGGGCTTCACTAATTGTTAAATGATTATAGTGCCCAAATGCTTATGGGGCTGTACCGAAGGTTAAATTGTCAAAAGTATCCAAATAATTTTAGAGCTGTATTAAAGGTTGCAGTATCCATATGTTTTTAGGGGCCCTGATCTGATGTAAGATCAGATTTACACACATAAAACAATTTCCTGCGACCTCTAACCTTTCAAATCTCAGAAGTCCGGACCTGGGCATGTCCTGGTCTTTGGGGTCATATCTCAGTGAATGCAAAGAGTTCAGTGTTGAAGCAGATATCAATGTTCTACACTGTGTCATACAAGAAAACCTATGAAAACACAAATCCGTTGTTTATTTGAGTCTAATGATTCAAATCTGATTACCTTTCGGCACACTGACAACATTGCTCATCTCTCCACAGATCACAGACTCTTAGCATAATGAAGTTACACTGAAATTCTCATTGGAGGTCACCAAAGGTTGCAGCGTCCAGATGTTTTTGGGGGCCTTACCAATGGTTAAAGTGTTCATATACTTATGGAGCTCTATCAAAGGTTAAATGGTCAGTGTCCAAAAGAATTTTAGGGCTTTAACAAAGGTTGTAGCATCCAGATGTTTTGGGGGCCATACCAATGGTTAAATGGTTAAAGTGCCCAGATACTAGAACCCACATCTGCTCATTTCTTAGGCCTCAGACTGACCAGCAGTGTTGTTAGAGAGAGAGAGAGAGAGAGAGAGAGAGAGAGAGAGAGAGAGAGAGAGAGAGAGAGAGAGAGAGAGAGAGAGGGGGTGGAGTAGAATAGAGCAGTGCCCTGTGGAACAGAACAGTGCAGTGTAGTGGAAGACCTGGGAGAGCAGAGAGAGCAGATTTTCCCCACAGCTCTACAGAAACAGTGAAGGTAGGAACTGGATATTGAACTGAAGAACATTGAGAGGTTTCTATCACTTCTGTGATCTATCATTAAGTGCTCATTCTTAGCTTCCTGCTTCTGTCTCCGCTCATGTTTTATCTCCAGACTTATTTTGGTGGTTAGATATCCGAGAACTCCGATCAAAGCCATTAACAATCAGCCAGTTTGAGTGGGTTTAATTCAGCCATAATCTGGTCATTTAATTATAATCTACTGTCTACACTGTTTTTAGCACCAGACCATATGTGTTCAATTTCTCAGAATAAAACTGCAGATCTGGGATCAGCTTATGCTTTTTACACAGCACATGAACTGATCTCAGATCAGCGCTCTTGTTCTGAGATGCTTGATAAATATGGGCTTAGCTTCAGTTCTGGTGGTAATAAATTATGTTTGCTGGAACATGTAAACAAAAACAAGAACATACATGTATACGGACAGGAAGGTATTAACCGTAACATTTTCTGATTTTAGCCATTGAATTTGAGCAAAATATGAAATGTATGCTGCTCAGCTGCACTCAAACAAGTGCTGCTTTGACTTGTCAGTGGGCGTAAATGAATAAAATGAATAAAATCAATGCAATTACATCAGCACAGTTGCTGCGTTACACAGTTCTTTTCAAAAGAAAACTGAAAATGTAATAAGTTTTATTCATGTGAAACATTCAACACTGCTTTTTTTCCTTTTTTTACTGGTTGTCAGACCTCACACTGGTTTATTATCACTTGTCGATTCTCATAGTAAAACTACGTGTCAGTAAAACTATTTCCCACCAACTGTATCTTTTAAAACATACGTCTGGACGTCAAAAACAACTAGAATAACTGTAGCAGCTCAAAATACTGCTTAAGTAACTTGTAGAACTGCAGTGGTACGTCTTAGTATGTCCATCTCCCAGCATAGGAGCTATAATCAGTTAGACTGCTCTCTTTTCAGGATCCTTTTAGTCTAAAATAAAATAAAAAGCCTCAAAAGGTGAGCGGTGTGGCCAATCACAGAGCAGCACAGATGCAGTCACCCATCAAAAGTAATAATATTAAATGCAAAACAAAAAGTAACTAAAAAGTAAAAAGTAAAAGTAGGTTCCTTATACATACAGTGTACCAAATCAAATCAAATTTATTTGTGTAGCGCTTTTTACAACGGATGTTGTCAAAAGCAGCTTCACAGAATTCCAGAAAAGACAGAGTTTTAACAAGAATGTAAACAAGAATACCAAAAAGGATCTGGACATTGGATCTAGAAATGTCAAACCAAGTGGCATGTATGGATTTTCATCATTTTCCTGTGATTGTGTTCTAACAAAAGATCAGATTTCCTCAAATAAAACACTTCCCCACAACCTTTAACCTTTCAAATCCCAGACGGCTGGACCTGGGCAGGTCATTAAGGTCAAACCTAAGTGAGCATAAAGACTTCTGTGTTAAAGCAGATCTGTGTCATGCAAGAAAACAGTTTATTTATTGGCATCTAGTCTTTCTTATGTGTTCACCTTTTGACCTTCTGCTCATCTGTCCACAGATGACAGACTCTTAGCATAATGAAGTCACACTGAAGTTCTCACTGGAGGTCATCAGGCTGGAATGTAAGTGCTGTGTTTGTGTCCTTAGCTGGATGGTCTACTGTGTATCATTTTAGACGACAAACAGCAGTTTTGTTTACTGTTGTAAGAAAGTCTTCCACCTCCATTTTTGTCATTTTATAATGTAATTTCAAAAAATGCCAGCCGGTGATTACACTGTGTCAAAAATTCAAATGACATTGTTTAAAAACATTAAGATTTAAGATTTTTATTAAATTTTTATTTAAGATTTCACCATGTACCAAAGACAAACAGTCCCCCAAACACCCATACCACCCATCCTCGAGACATACATCAGTAAGACAAACTTGTATAAATTCTTTACAGATTCTATAAAAAGCTCAAATACATATTACAGAGTTACATTTTTGGCTTTCATTTTATTCACATATGTCAGGAAGGGCTATCAAATCCTATAAAATCTCTGAACAGATTTTTGAAGAGAGTATCTTATCTTCTCTGACTTCCACTGAGGATAATTAGGGAGAAAAGGGTCCTTCCACCTAAGCAGTATCAATCGCCTGGCCAGCAAAGTACAAAAGGCCAATAAGCATTTATAATAATTTATTTGGGCACCTGGCAGTCCAACACTTAATGCAATATAAGCAGAATAGTGTATTGGTTCTGATATAATCTTAGGCATGTCCAAAACATAGGTAGTAAACTTAAAGGGTCTTGCTTGCACTTATCGCATGTAGAGTCGAAATCAGATAATTTTGGACAATCTAACCTCACACCAATGAAGTCGATGTGATGCCTTTGAAAATGGAAGACGAGTACATTCTTCAAATAATTCTGCAAAGTTTTTTCTGAAATTTGCTCATCCATGTCCTCTTCCTACCTGCTCTTAAGATCATCTAAAGCTGTCAAATTATGAGAGATTAGAAGCAAAGTACATTTTTTGGGGATACGAGGTTTTGTTTCCAACAGTGACAATGTGCAACTTTGTCATAACATGTTTCCAAGCTTAACTTACACTTCATAAGTACTTTCTGTACTGCTTAATTTACTTTTAATTTCATTTTAAACCCTCTTAATTAGAGATACTGCTTCATAGCTCAAGAAGTATTAGGTCGTTGGGCTTTCTATGCCTACAAATGTCTAGTGGTGCAGAAATAATTAAATAAATGTAGCATTTTTAAAACTGATTGCGTGAAATGTTATGCAAAATTTTGGATGCTGTATTATTTAATATAAAGGAATTTTCATGTATGTAAATCAGGAACTTCACTCAACATTTCAGCATAGAGGATAGATTTTTCTCTTATTTTTAGTGTATATTGCCAAGGCATTTTTTTCCCCAGCAATTCCAACAATTTCCAAAACTTGCCAATACTTTGGATGCCTGTGTCATACAGAGAATTTGGCAAGTGCTTGAGCTGTCATGAATATATTGCTAAAGGTATCTACATACAGTGTCAGTAAAGCCTTAATGCACTACCAGTGTCTGCTTTGTTTTCATTGCGTTGCTTTTATCAGGACCATATTTTTGTTCTCATTTTTACAGCTATTTTTATGTGACAATGACAAATGATCTTTGCTTGCAAAGTACTTTACTACTCAGCCAGAGAGACAACATTAAATTGATCATGATACCAGTTGCATAGTGTGAAAGCTTCGGCAAATATTGTGATAAAATATTCTTGCTATGTTTCCCACACGGTTAAGTATGTTTTTCTCTCTTTGCCAGGCTAAGATGTTGGATGTCACTCTACCAAAATGCTTGCAGCTGTTTGTCTCCCTGGTCATTGTGTCCAGAATACATGGTATGTTTTTGAAGAATGTTGAAGAAATAATAGTCTTAAAGGTTTCCCAAAAAATGAAAACATTCCTTCACCCCAAATGAACCCAACAGAACATATGTGGTGCCTGAAGTTTGCTTATTAAGTTTTGCACTGGTACCATGAAGCTAATATTGCTAAAAAGTAATGGCTGCTTCTGTACAATAATTAGCATGATGCACTAAACTACATGCCTAAATCACCACGTTTCTTCAAACCATGTCATGTTGTCAAATAATCTCAAATAGACTTGCTTGTGTGGTTTCTGACACTGAATGACATACTGTTATCTAGAAAATGAACAAAAGTACAGTATGAAAACAAAAGCCATGAATTAAAGATGGGTACTACTGCTCCTTTTACCCATGTACTCACTGACACCTCGATACTTCAGTATGATTTAAGGTGTGACGATTTAGTCATGCAGATTACACAGTGCTAATTGGTGGGTATAAACATCCATTACTAGTTAGCTGCAGAAGCCCCCAGTGCAAAACTAAAGAAGCAAACATCAAATACCAAACATGTTTTGGCTGATCAAATACATTTGAAGTGAGGGGGAAATTGTGTACATTAGAGTTTTCACCAGACTGTCACTTTAATCCCATGGTGGTTTGCATATGTTGGTCATTAATGGTGTGTGTCAGGCAGGGTCATGGCCCCAGCGCGTCTGGAGGCTGTTGTGGAGCGTCCCTTCACGATGACCTGCACACTAGTGAGGGCTAAAGGGGAATCAATCAAGCAGGTGCGATGGCTGGACATGCAGAACCAGACACTTATCTCCTATGTGCCTGGACAGCCGGCCAGTGTGAGTGGACAGCAGCATGTAGAGCTAGGAAGTGAAGCACGTGACATCAGCAATGTGATCATCAAGCGCGTCAGCCACAGGGACGAGGGCTGCTACACCTGCATCTTTGACGTGTATCCGTCCGGCTCCAGAGATGGACGCATGTGCCTCATGGTCACTGGTGAGTCCTGAGTGAGCACACAGTGAAAAAGAAGAGGCTTACTGAAGCAGTCCATTTAATCTGGTGTCCCACTACAAAGCATGATTTAGGTCCCCCACTGATGCACTAACTAAATCAAATGTATACATCATATCTACACCATGAATAAAATGTATAATCAAAAGAAAATGAACTTTATATATATATATATATATATATATTATATATATAGTAAAACATTTTAGTTACAGTGGACTGTATGCATTTAACAAGAAAATGTTGTGCTTTACATAACATTCACGTCTAAGGAAAAGTAGTCTTACTATTAATGGTGGGTATTTGTGGATGTGTGAAAACTGGTTTGCTGGTTTGTTAAAGGGAAAAACAACAAATCTTCAAGACAAGTGGCCATTTAAGCCACAGGCTGTGCATTTCAATGGCCAAAACATGAAATGTGTGAGCAGTACTTCTCAGCCCTGGCCCTGGATGCCCACTGCCCTGCACATTTTACTGATTTTCCTGCCCCTTTAGCTCAATAATGGGCTGTTAATGAGCTGATTAATTGGATCAGGTGTGTCTGGAACAGGGAAAACACTAAAAAGTGCAGGTGTAACATGAAGAAGCGATGATGAGGTGGACGCATGTGCGAAGAGAAGCAGGATTTATTATTGGCAAATCCAAACTCGGGGTCTAAACTGTCCAAGGTCACAGAGCAGAGAAAAGGAGGGAAAGACATAATGAGGAACACAAGATAAACACAACGGAGGCCGGAAGGAACAAACACCAAACAATATCAAACACTTCAAACATCAAGCAAATCAAACAAAGACCAGACTAGGGAAAATACAGGGCTTAAATACAGGGACACGTAATGAGACACAGGTGATTAACATAAGGGTAACAGGTGAAAACAATCAAAGGCAGGGTCTGGAAACAAGGGGGCATGACCAGGAAGGAAGCAAAACAAAAGCATATGGACAAGACCAAAACCAAAACAAAAGCACATGGAGGACTGGGAGGGGCCAATCGTGACAGCAGGGCAGTGGGCCTTCAGAAACAGGGTTGAGAAACACTGGACTAGAATACAGCTAATGGTACTGTGGACCTCTGCCCCTAGGTACTGTTTATTTGATTATTGTGCAAAACCAAAATTAATCAACCCCTTAAAATACCAGGATTATTGCATGCTAAGGTTTATTATCCAGTGACTACAGGGAATTCAGTGCAAACAGGTTAATTTATTCTTAGGTGAAAGAAATGTACTATAAAATGTTGGCCCACTGGGGGGCTCTGGCCATTTAATGGGTTAAAGTGGACAAGTACAGTAGACCAGTCTAACTTCAGAACTGGGCTAGTTAACATGTGCTTGCAGTAAAATGTATCAGAGTTAACAAGTTAGAATACTTCAGGAAATTCCCTGTGCTTTTGTGCTTCAGAGCATTTTGGTGTGAGTATTTGGTCAGTTAGTGGACTCTGACCTGGTTTTAATACTGATTGCTTTTAACTGCGTGTGAATAGAAGTGTATTTGTTTGCCTGGCTTTGGGGCGTGAATGAGATTCAGTAAAACTATGTAAAAACTATGTTTTTTATGTCAGAGAGTTATCATGGACAAAACCTGGAACAATTTGCCCTTTGCCTTTTTTTCCAGTCTCAGTTCATCAAGAAGGAAAAAAAATCTTTTGGAAATCTACAAAAGCGTCTCTGTGGAGTTTTCTAAGAATGTCAGAAGCTTGTTGCCAATAATCTGGTTCCACTCTATTTACCACCATTTTTCATAATCTTATGGTGTACTGGCCTGCATCACATCTGTGAAGAGCTCCAAACTTTAAACTGGATGTCAAGAAAACTTTTATTCTGCAGAGAATAAAGCAGGTTTAAGAACAGACTTAAGAACATCTCTCCTGAAATTCAGGGAGTTTGAAGCAGAGGAAAAAGGCTTTTCTGGGAAGGCTTTACCATAGATCATGGAACAGTGTTGCATTCAGAGCATTAGTGAGGTCAGGTACTGATGTTGGATGATCACTTCTGGATCACTCCAACTCCTCCCAAAGGTATTGGACGGAGCTCCATCACTCCAGAGAACACAGGCTCACTGCTGCACAGCTCAATGCTGGGGGGGCTTTATACCCATCTGCCAGATGCTTGGTATTGGGTGTGGTGACCTTATGCTTATCTGTGGCTGCTCTACAGCGCTGTATTCCGATGCTTATGATTTGATGATTTTACAAGTTGTACCTGCACATTTGAACACCTGCATCAGCAGTGCCTGCCCCTTAAATAACTGAAATCTCTAGATACATGGTGTGTCAAGGTTCATTCGGACATTAAGCACAGCCTATATTTTGATTTCATCCAAACAGAAGTGAGAACTCGGACACTAATTCAGGTCATGCTGTATGTTGTATGAAGATGAAGTTTTGAGAGTTTTTACAGGTTTTGAGACGACTCCCTGGCTATTTATCTGCAGACTCATGATTCAGCGTGTGATCAACAAGTTACTGAGTTGATTGCGTCAGGGCTCGTACAGTTTCAGCCAGTCCCAGTGTCAAACTGATTTGTTACCGCTTCTACAGTGGAACTGAAGAGATCCAGAATGATTGGTTGAACCCATTATCTGTAATGTAAGAGGACACATTGTCTCAGACCTCAACACATTTCTATGGTTGTTAGATTCACTTCAGGAAAACTGAATTATATTTAAAACACTTTTGTCTCCCAAAACTCTACTGCCACCAGAAGTATACTGACCATCTAAAGCTGAAATATATGTTTAGTCTGGATGTCTCTATTTGCTCTGATTGCTGCTGCTCTTAAGAGAATAGAAATGTAGCAACATTAACAGGCCTGTCCCACTCTTTAGTAATGGTTGGTCCCTTTGGTGGAGGCTGCAGGAAAAATATGAATTTTAGAGATTAGAAACAGCTGCAAGGTCAGATGGAGGTCTAACTACTTTTAAAAGCTGAAAGTAATTAGATTTCTACCTGAACAAATCAAGGGTTGATAGGTATAACTAGGTACAACTAAAAATAAATAGGTACAACTAATAAATTTCAAAATTGTTTGATTATAGTTCAGAAATTTGGAATCACTTGTTAGAATTTGTACTATATGTAATAACTTCTATGGTGTTGAGTTAAGTATTATAAATTAGTTTTTTTAAGATGTCTTTTTCCATATTTGAGTATTTTGGGAGCAAAACATTATTAAATTAATAATTATAAACTGCAATTATCTATTTATAATGCATCAAGTTCACTTATCGAATATAAGGTGCTCTGGATGTTGATGTAAAGCTTTCTCAATCATTTTAAAATCGTTTGCTGCTCTGTTCATCATTCTGCAAACATTTAAAACTTTTCAAGTGGTCTTACTAATTATTTGAAATCCATGAAGCTGTACAGGACCAGCCTATTAGATTCATTGTATAAATCAACTTGCACCCAGATTTGTTTTGTGTTGCTAAAAACATTGATTCCAGTCTTTTAAAGATTTGTGTATATAGTAGTGTTATTTCATTCTCTCTCACACACACACACACACTCTTTCTCACTCTCTTTCTCAGCATCAGTGGTTCAGGATGGCAATAAGACAGCGGTCAGTGGGAAACAGGCATCTCTGTCCTGCCGGTACGGTCTGCCTGAGAAGGTGGATCAGGTCTTGTGGAAGAAGATGGCAGAACGTGGTGAAACTCTGGAGGTGGCGTCCTATGCTAAGCGAGGTGACCCCACCATAAACGAGGATTATGCAGACCGCACAAGCCTGAGCCACTCTCTGTCTGACTCACAGCTCTCCTTACGGCCAGTCAGGGTGGAGGACGAGGGCTGCTACACCTGCGAATTCCACACCTACCCTGAGGGCACAAAGAGCGCCACCACCTGCCTCACTGTGTTTGGTATGTTCTATAGATGATCAAAAGATGGTTCTGTGACTTTGCCTGGTGTTTCTTAGCATTTCTAGAAGGGTTTCAATTTTCAAATTTACACCCCTGCAGGCATCTATAGGTGATTGGTCTTCCATCACAATCCTTTAAGTTCTGCATTTTAAGCAAATTGTGTTCTATGATTGTATTCAAATATCCCAACAGGAAAATGTTACACTGTTATAAATGCAAAAGCAAATACTTAAAGTTTAATGTTTGTAATTGTTGCTAGCATAAGAAAAAACTGTCCGTGTGTAGAGAAGCTCCAACATCTGTTTCATCTCTCAACACCAGTGAACGATGGACTGATCCCACACACTCATTTATACAGTATGAAATATTGCTGGGATCTGGGATCTTTTCCACTGGGTTGTGAATGTGTGTTAAATGAATGGTCTGGTGGAAAATCAAATTTATAGAATTTTCCTCTTACTTCAGATGTAATCAATCGTCCAAGACATATTTGCTGTCAAAATTTTGTTTCTTTATTTTTGTGCGGGAGCTAAGAAGCTAATGTTGCTGATTTGCACTTGAAGTCAATGGTCACCTGAATCTTTTCCATATATACACACTGCATCCAGATCTTCATTAAAAAGGTACACAGACATGTTAATGAGGTTTAGGACACAGTGTGACATACTATAAAACACTATAAAACTGATTTTTTACCTCTAGTGTCCGTTAGCAACAGTAACCTTAGGCCTCCAGCTCTAAACTGAAGCAGCAAAATTTGGACATTAAATATGTCTTTATTAATCAACTAGATCTGGACCAGATAGGGTAAAACTGTATGAATTTTAAAAATTGTATAAAATCTTTCTCAAACCCTTAAAATGGCTTCTTACTTACTAAGGTTTATTATTCAGTATTATTCAAAGCAAACTGTTTGAGCTATTGTTAGTTTATGGAAGTGCGTAATAAAACTTTTGGCCTGCTGGTGGGCCCTGGCCATGTGAGGTTAATGTGCTATTTTTGGCAAGCGCTTTGTCTGACTGGTGTAACACTCTGTAGGAGTGCACTACATGCAATTGAAAGAACGAATTGTCTCATATACCACAAGGTGTGCATTTTCTAGTCTATTAGGCACTCGTGGTGTTTTGATTAATCTCAAGCAGTGACCTTTTCTGCCTATTCTACTGTTTGACTATTCAGATTTTATGCTATGCTATTGCAACATGAGTATGTGAATTGGGTAGGAACACAAATCCACCTATGGGTGGGGGGCAGTGACAGACTGGTGAGAGATAGTTGAAGACAGTGACAGACTGAGGGGAGAGAGAGAGTGACAGACTGGGAGGAGAGAGAGACAGTGACAGCCTGAGGGGAGAGAGAGTGACAGACTGGGAGGAGAGAGAGACAGTGACAGCCTGAGGGGAGAGAGAGTGACAGACTGGGAGGAGAGAGAGACAGTGACAGCCTGAGGGGAGAGAGAGTGACAGACTGAGGGGAGAGAGAGTGACAGACTGGGAGGAGAGAGAGAATGGCAGACTGAGGGGAGAGAGGGAGAAAGACAGTGGCAGACTGAGGGGAGAGAGAGTGACAGACTGAGGGGAAAGAGAGTGACAGACTGGGAGGAGAGAGAATGGCAGACTGAGGGGAGAGAGGGAGAGAGACAGTGGCAGACTGAGGGGAGAGAGAGTGACAGGGAGTTGTGAAAGGAGCTGATTGTAGGAGGCTGCTGCTGCGGGAGATGTGATTGAGGCTGTGGGTGAAATGCATGATTGTGTCACACAGTGAATCTCTGTGCTCTCCCACTGCCTCGTTTTGTCTCACCATCTTTCTTCTTTTCTCTCTTTTCACTTTGTGTTATCTTTTATTCCAGTATGCAGACTTCTATGTGCCAAAGAATACCACCTAAATCACCCTGACATTCCAGTCTCTCTCTCTCTCTCTCTCTGTGTTTTTATTCACTAGGAGAGAACATTTATTGCATGCAGTTACCATACCACACACTTGATTTGTAACAGACTTACTGATTTGTGTTATTATGGTTTTCAGTCATAGAGAACACACATAAATATGTTTTTTTTGCCAGTTTTATTGCACAATTTCTATTTATTTATTGAGTTTAACATTAGTGGAAAATTCAACATAAATATGCTGTAACTTTTGCACAGGTCATATGTTTTATTTTTCCCCAATATGATAAATTCAACATATAAACAGTAATCATAAAAGATCAACGCAACATTTAATTTAACCAGGGGTGTCCAAACCTTTGCTTTTGACACACCCAGAGAATGATTACGTCCACAATTTTACAAACTTACACAGCTTTACACGGCACATATTTCTTATCTTTTCAAAAAATATATACATACACTATATTGCCAAAAGTATTCACTCATCCATCCAAATAACTGAATGTGTTCCAATCACTTTCATGGCCACAGGTGTATAAAACCAAGCACCTGGGCTTGCAGACTGCTTCTACGAACATTTATGAAAGAATGGGTCGTTCTCAGGAGGTCAGTGAATTCCAGCGTGGTACCCTGATAGAATGCCACCTGTCCAGTAACTCCAGTCGTGAAATTTCTTTGCTAGTAAATATTCCACAGTGAACTGTCAGTGGGATTATAACAAAGTGGAAGCGACTGGGAATGACAGCAACTCAGCCACGAAGTGGTAGGCCATGTAAAATGACAGAGCGGGGTCAGCGGATGCTGAGGCACATAGTGTGAAGAGGTCACCGACTTTCTGCAGAGTCCTCCAAACGTCATGTGGCCTTCATATTAGCTCAAGAACAGCATAGAGAGCTTCATGGAATGGGTTTTCATGGCTGAACAGCTGCATCCAAGCCTTACATCACCAGGCACATAAAGCGTCAAATGCAGTGGTGTAAAGCGCCGCCACTGGACTCTAGAACAGTGGAAATGTGTTCTCTGGAGTGACCAATCACGCTTCTCTGTTTAGCAATCTGATGGATGAGTCTGGGTTTGGTGGTTGCCAGGAGAACGGTACTTGTTTTATTTTTCAGCAGTTGGAACTCTTAATGCTTCAGCACCAAGAGATTTTGGACAATTTCATGCTCCCAACTTTGTGGGAACAGTTTGGGGACGGCCCCTTCCTGTTCCAACATGACTGTGCAAGACATGGATGAACGAGTTTGGTGTGGAAGAACTAAAAACACCTTTAAAACACTTATAAAACACCTTTGAGATGAACTAGAGCAGAGACTGCGAGCCAGGCCTTCTCGTCCAACATCAGTGTCTGACCTCACAAATGCACTTCTGGAAGAATGGTCAGAAATTCCCATATCCACACTTTTAACCCTTGTGGAAAGCCTTTCCAGAAGAGTGGACGCTGTATAAGCTGCAAAGGGTGGGCCGACATCATATTAAACCCTATGGATTAAGAATGGGATGTCCCCCTTAAGTTCATATGCATGTGAAAGCAGACGAGCAAATACTTTTGGAAATATGGTGTATCTCCACTAAATTTGCCACTGATGTTTTGTCACATGCTCAAGTCATTTAAAAGCAACAAAATAATACCCAATTTATGTTGTTTTATTTCAAATGTGCTTATTTGAAAACCTGATTAGATGAAAGAATACTAAGCTGAGGTTGGAGCAATAATGCGCCTGCCTCTAATCTTGATCAGTCTCAGATTGTCTCAGAAGATACACAAGAGGGTGTGGTCATGAAATTCTGCACAGTTAGTCTGAATAAGAAAGAAACTTGTGGCGTAGATTTACAAACCAAACTTAACTGCTTTAGCCAACACAAATACTCATACTTTATATAAAAAAGCTTTTCTCACAGGTTCAGCTAATAGAGAGCAGGCCGTATGATGTCTTGAGAGACTGTGTATTGCAAGAACAAAGCTTTGCTTGCTGATGCATACCAGGCATTCTTCCCAAGCATACACCCGCTCAGAGTGTTAGATATACTGCTACCCACACAGATCTCTGCCTAAACTGATGGTTCGGCCAGTAAATCAATTTCCATCTTACCCCAAATGCAGCTGATCAGCCAAGGCATGATCAGTGTCTGGAGTTTGCCTCTTTACTTTTGGATTGGGTCTCAAAAGTTAAGGTAGTTAACAAGCAATGGGAGTTTAGCGTTGTGCCAACTACGTGATCATGCATCAACATTACGTTATGTTGAATTATTTGAATAGACAAACTTTTGTGGTTTCTGACATTGTTTGATACTGTTTTCTATAAAAGTGAACATGCATACATTTCATAGTAAAAAAAGACACTAAAAACAATAATTCCAGCTGAATTATAACCTGATTTTTCTTACTTTTGTCCGTTTTTATATCTCGTCACTTTATACTGTATCAAATTTTCATGATGAATGGACCAATAGAAATGACCCAATATGACAGCGAAAAAAATCTGGTTACATTTCCTCCTCCTGTACTGTTTTAAAGATACAAGGTTTTGTTCTGACAGTGACGAGTGTTATACAGCGTCAGGAGCAACATAAACAAATCTATTAGAGATTACTTTAAGGAGCACTCTGTCCCAAAACTAGCGTTTAAAACTGCACTATGTAAGATTCTTTTTGGTAAAATTGCCAAGAGAAAAAACATTTCTGAAATGTGGTGTCCGTGAGCTGCTTCAAATCTAAAATAGTTTGTGTCGGTTTAGATTTTGCTGGAGCTTTTCTGATGATGTCATATGTCTTTATGTATTAACGTCACAGTCACAGGCTCAAAAGGTTTTAGATGTCATTCATAAAGTTCTGACTGTTAATTCATCCACTCAGGGAAGGGGTCAGAGGCACAGCGGACATTAAAAAAATTTGTTCAACATGTTTGTGCAGTTACACATTCCCACCATGGATATATATGTAGCCTTAATATGTTATTTGTAATAATATATAATATACTGTATTGCTGCACTACTTTAAGAACCCCCCACATCACTCCACCCCAACCCCCAAAATACTGTCTTCTAACATAGCCGCTTATGTAGTGGTTAACAAATACAGACGTTATACTCAGATTATACTCAGAGTAATGTCAACAATATAGATTCTTTCTGAAAGTTAATGGACATTTCAAACAGCTCTCATGTATTAACACCAAAGTGCTTTTAGTTTTTCAAAAGTTCTTCTCACCTTCAAGATACATAGAAGTGGAACTTCTCAGGTTTAACCAGAAACTCCCACTCTGGATACATGAGTATGGTGCTGCCGTAGTTGCCAGCAGACTACAGATGGAGTGATAAAAACATTTCCCATTTTTACCTGGGCTCTTTGAAGCAATGTGTGATGATTTAGACATGCAGTTTGCACAGTGCCAATGGTTTGATATAAGCCTCCACTACATGATAGCTGCAGTAGCCTATTAGCTCCAGTGCAAAACTAAACTTCTGCAAACATTTGTGGAAAAATGAGAATGGGATTGATAAAAACATAATTTTATACTCTTCATAAACTCTCGCTCTGCTCTGCTCATGTGGTTTGTATTGTATTTTCCTTCCCTCATTAGTCCTTCCTAAACCTCAAGTGAGCTACAAAACCACGTCTCCAGGTGTGATAGAGGCTAACTGTACAGCCGCGGCCCGCCCAAAGGCTGAAATTGTCTGGAACGTGGAAGGAGACAACAGGACCCTGGGGCCTCCTGTGTTCACCGTCACACCACAGGACGACGGCACCATTCTGGTCATCAGCACTCTCACTGTACAGGCCAGACTCCTGAAGGACGTATCTGTCAAATGCCTAGTCCACCACAAAGGGCTGGAGTCTGCCATAGCTGTATCCATGAACACCAAGAGTGAGTATGAAGATAAGGGTGCTGTTAGAGTGCTGGAAGGCCACAGTGTGGTCCAGTATCATTCGTGCTTAACCATGCAGGAACTTTATAAAATATACCTGAATTTCATTCTAAATTTGTTCGGCATACAAATGATTTATAAAAGCAGAATGTTCATGAATGATTAAGATCAAGTGACCCTTATTAGTCCCACAACGGGAAAATTTCATCTCCACATTTCAACACATTCGCGCAGTGACACAGCACATACACACTAGTGAACACACACTAGGGGACAGTGAGCACACTTGCCTGGAGTGTTGGGCAGCCCTATCCGCAGTGAGTGGGGAACAGTTAGGGGTTAGGTGCCTTGCTCAAGGGTACTTCAGTCAAGTACTTTTGGCTCGGGGGATCAAACCAGTGACCTTCCTGTTACTGGGAGAAGCTTTGCACTGTAAGTACCATTTTACTAAAACACTTGCATAAACTACTGCTACAGTGCATAAGTAACTTCTGTCTAATACGTCATGTTATTATTTTTTGAAGATGGTGCTACATTTTTCCCCTGCCAGACAGGTCTTGAATCACATACATTTCCCAAAGGACTCTGCTACAACAGCTATTTCCACCAGTACACACATCATTGTTTTATGTTTGAATCATTGTCTCCAATAGTATAACTATTATATTATAGTATAGACTTGTCTGGCTGTCTGGAACTGATGGCTTATTTTACACCAGGTCAAAGCTTGACTTAAAGCCAGACTTGCTAATGATTGGAGGCCTACTGATAGGAGAATGTTCCACCAGCAAAAAAGACAAGTTGATGTTGAGGTTTTTGTCACCTGTGCTAAATGTAGTCTCTTAATATATCATCACTGTCCAATTAATAACAAGTATCTCCAAAATATTAACTTTAGAGGAGAAGTCAAAAATACTCTTACCTTGCAATGTAAATCAATGTAAAGAGGTGTTGTTTAAGTGATTTTAGAGCATTTCTGTGGGTCTAATTGTCATGAAATTTTACACAATGTAAAGGACGGCTGGTTGAAACAATGTAGAAAGCTAAAAATCAACAAAAATGGAGATATAGTTTTCATTGGACAGTGACGATTCACATTGATATTACCAAAATAATGATGTACAAAACTCTCTTGCACAAAATAGCAATGATAACCAATATACAATATCCTTAATGTGGTAAAGCAGGTTATGCCTTAAGAGTCAATGAGCCAGATGATGATTGTGCTTCATTCAGTGTTGAATGACTATTTGTAGTTAGTATATTTCTCTAATGCTACATGGTTGTGCTTGACTTTATTGTGCTATAAACAAGCCATGGTCATGCACTTCCAATCCCTAAATCTATGCCATGCTACATTTACCTCCAAAATGCTACAGCAATACTGCTAATGAAGTACTTGATAAACTCAAACCTCTCATAAACATGTAAGAAGTATGTATATCAGTGCTGGAAACTGTAGCTGAGTGTTTGAGTGTGTTTGCGGCTCAGGAAGTAACACTTAGCAAATGTTCCTTTATGCTTAGTCATTTCACACATTTTGGGCATCAGATTATATCTGGACAGAGATTATAGAGATTATCTACCTGAAGATGCACCCACATCTGATCGCTCCAACCAATTCAGGAGATGGTCTGAGATACAGTAGTTTAGTCAGATGTTATACAAGCATTAATGTATCTGTTTCTTTGAGCTACATTCATGAACCAAAACCCCTCCCAGCACTGTGACTCCTCCCTTGTAATGTTTTAGGCATCTGTCATCTTTTTGAGTAGAACAGGAAAAATCAGGAACAACACTGGTGACCAGTTGTTATATATGAGCTGATGTGCCTCTTACGCGCCACATAGCAATCGCATCAGAGTAACAAGAGATGCATTTGACTACCAATTGTAAATGCCTTGGCCTGCTAGGTCCAATCCTAGTGCTGCAATTGCCTGCAAGCAAACTCACAGAGAAAAAGGAAAGGACAGAGAAGCAGATTTGATAGTTAAAAGTCATGTTTTGGGTGGAGCAGTCTGACACTGTGTTTCACAGCCTACTCTGGGTAGGAGAAGTCATGGCGATACTGTACAATGTTTCCAATTTTCCTCAAAATTCTTCTCATAGACCTAATGTTGCATTAAAAGCTCAGGGGCTAATGATTAAAGACCCAGGGCTGTAGCCCAAAATAATGTTCAGCTCGAATGTCTTTGACGTTCAGTGTTCACCTCTCTCTGTGCATGTTTTTCCTGGCTCAGACCCCCAGAACTCAGCTGCTCTTGGACAGAAATATTAGCCAGACTTAAACCCAGAAAAAATAGAAGAATGAATGTCATCTGGTTTTTTAAAGCCAAGCCTTAGAGGTTCTCACACGCAGAAGATGGGTGGGGAAAAAAAAGAGACAAATGTAATAAACCGCAGCTGCTTGAATAGCAGGTACAATGAAAGTCTTCTCTAGTTATCAACTGTGGCTATTTGGACAAAAAGCCTGTTTCTGCCCTCTACTCTTCACCTTTAATAACGTGATATCCAAAGAACACAAAAGCCAAGAATATGTAGATGCATCAGGAATGAATGTTACCAAGTCTCCTTTTACTCTTAAAGAAATGAATAATATGTTTCCATAGCGATGTGAACGGTGTTCTGAATGTGTGGACGTTCACCCAGAAACTATAGGAGGGCATCCAACAATAAAGGCAGCATGAAGCTTCTTTTAGGCTGTGACAGAAAACATAGAAGCACACAGAAAGCTTCAGTTCCACAAACTCATCAATTTTACTATGCTCACCAACTACTCTGGGGGCAGATTTGAATGAGGTAACAGAGATAAAGACAAATAAATTATCAGTTTATGTTAGGTAGGATAGGATTGATGTGCAGACTTAAAGGCATATATTCTATGAATGTGGCTACCAAGCAAAGACAGCACAATCAGTCCAGCCCTTAAGTCAAAGAGGACACAGTAGGAGTCATGCTCTTATATCAAGCCTTGACAAAGTTAATGTGATATATTCCTAAATGTTTATAAACCATTGACAAGAAGTGCTGTGTGTGTCTTACCCTTTTGACCCACATTTTCAGTTGCCAATCTTAGTCTTTGCTTATTTTATACACATGCCAGCTGTTTTTCTTGATGCTGTTAAAAGCATCCAGGCATCAGTTTTAAAGGGCCCATATCCCATTTTTCTTTGTTGTTTGTCCCCTGACGACCCTTTTGTGTGATTCTATGTACCAAAAACAGCTGTTATCAAATTTCACATGACCATTTTCCAACCTCTCTTCATCCCTTAGAATTAAAGAATCCTTATCACTGTTTGTTTATACGTAAATAAGCTCTGCTCTGATTGGCTGTCCTGCATTGTTTCTTAGTCAAAAAGCAATCCAGACTGAAGCACTTCTTGTCATTTATAACTTTGGCATGAATGGGTGGGGCTAAACCACTGTAGGCTGAATGTATTACATCACCAAATAAATAAATAAATTAATTAAAAAGGCAGTTTTTACAGCTTAGTTTCCTTATATGGGCTTTATGGACTGGAGAGTAAAAGGTACGTTGTTTTGACAATGTTTACATCAGTAGCGAGCTCTTAAACGCCAAACAGCAAGGAGTACCAGCAGCAGACCTTTTGCTCCTTGGCTGATCCTGTCAACACGGGGTATCGTGGTGTAATTTTAATTAAGCTCTGGTGTAGGTTTGTCCTTGGCTGATTAACTCTGACTTTTCATTCGAAGTCAATATAAAACGCAGTATGGATAAAAACATTCGCACCAATGTCCTCCTCACTAGCAGTCATGTTACTCTCGGCTTCAGTCACAAACCAACACGCCAGCTTGCTTTTGTCACTAGCTTAGTTTCCAGAGCCTGCGTGTCCCCACAGCAGGCAGAACTTGTCATAAAGTTAGCCATAACAAAGCCCACCCCTGTAGAGGGAAGATAAATGGTCTCTCATTGAATTACTACAGCTTGGCCCTCTGTAAATTTATAGCTGGACCAACAATCACTAACATCCTTTCCAGCAACAGCAGGTACAGCAAAATTCTGATGGGGGAGACAAAGGGGCTTCTTTAATTTAACCCTTCACAGTCCAGTACAAATGGAATAGGCAGATTTAAAGGATTTATTTGCTAAGATTTGGATTAGATGTTAATTGTAAAAATTTGATCAGATAAAAGTAGAACTGCTCAAATTTTAAAATATCATTTTTAGAATCTTAGGCCCTTTCTGAGGGTATAGAGGGCACTGATGGTTCCCCTCTGGTTTACATACAACTTCAAAATCAGTTTTCCACGCTAGGGGCCTTTTAAGATACTTGAAGTTTCACTGTGAAAGATTCTGACACTCTAATAGAGAATGTGACCTTCTGTAACAGCAAGTGGTGATGTTATTGAACAAATGATTAACTATGATTTGTTGAAGTTTGCTAGAGTAAACTGGCATGAATTAGTGTATTGCAAGTGGTGATAATTAGTACCATATAAGCATTTTTAATTAAACATAGAAAAATAAGATGAACAACTTAGCATGCATCTCTCTTTTCTCTCCCTCAGTTGGAACAGCGCTGGCCATCTTGATCTCTGTAACTGCAGTGGCCTTTCTGCTGGTCATCTGTCTTTGTGTCTGCCTGTGGAAGTGCGTTCTGCGTAAAGATGGTAAGTCTGTGTGTGTATATTATTTCCCACTGCAGCCAGCAGGCCTGAATTTGTTCTCAGTTCCTATAAATTACTCTTTTCATTGCCAACCTCAAGGCTGTGGTATGAGTTTAACAATGCAGAGGGTAAATAATATTTGATGCACACCCTACAGAGGACATCCTATTCTGCTATAGACGTAACAGCAAATTATTTCTCAGTAAAACAGCTCTGCATATCGCTGTCGGAGCAAAACCTCATATCTCCAAAATGTCAACTTTACAGGAGAAGGAAAAAAACATGCATTACTTTTAATGTAAGTCAATAGAACCAGAATTTTTTCCAAGTAATTTTTGGCCATATATTTTGGTCCGTCCTTCATGAAATTTACACACAATATAAAGGCCAACATGCATTTTCAAATGGTCAAAAACTGAAAATCGACAAAAATAGAGATACGAGGTTTTGTTCCGACAACAGTGACATACAGCAAAACTCCTGAAGGGCAGTGGGGCCCTCAAAATAGGATTGAGAATGACTGTCACACTATTTTTCTAATCAACAATAAAGAAATGGTTTAATCAAAAGTCAAATATGCATCATTTTACCCCTTCCTTGTACAGAAGTCGATCAGCAAAGCCATGTGTTGTGTCTGAACGCAAGCTGTGAGGCTAATGCTGCTAACAAGTAATGGAACTGCTATAGAAGCCCAAATCTATCAACTGGACAAACTACAAGCCTAAATCAATAAAATAAAATCTGAAGATTTTCCAAGGTTTTTGTATAATTAAGTAGTTAACATGTATGCAAGGTCATTCAGAGTGGTTTGACCTGATGTTCTGTTCCAGAAACATTGAGTCAGAATTGTTTACTGTGGTGGTGATAAGAACCAGACATCTGAAGCTTTTAATGGCTCTAAAAACTACCTCGCAGAGAGTTATAATGCTAAATAGTTACAATTGTGAGACAAAATTTTGGTCTAAAGCAGTTATTTAAATCCATTCAATGCAAAATCGTCTGCAAAGAAAACTTTTAATCAGATTTACCGATTTTTGTCCGTGTCAGCATAACATAAACCTCAGAATACATGTTTCACTGGTGGTTTCGGATAGTAAGTGTAGACATTAGCAAGTCTATAAGCACACCAGGGGTTGTAATGTGGTTTCTGATCCTATGACATACTGTTATATGTATAAAAATGGGCGATCAGTGGGCGATTTCTTCTGACTCAAGCCCGTTCTATTTCTGGAAAAGTGGCTCTAGGAGTCTTTTGAGAAACTATTCAACAGAGGGACTCCCTCAGTGCTATGTGACAACTGCGGTGACCCTTTGTGTACTGGGGGCAGGCACTGTCATTTCACTGACTCTCCACAGCTGGTCAAACATCCTCATCCTGGTGTGAGTGCTTGTCAGCAGTTTGCAATAATGTCTTTGTGAAGTTTATGATTTTCAGTGCCAAATAGGGAGGGAAGATATGGTTATTCCTTAAATAACTGCCTGTGAGAATGTGCTTATACTGGGGAAAAAATAAAAATAAAAAATCAGGATATCCCAAGGACTGCTAGCACAATGGCTGGTTATTTGTCCCCAGAGCACTATTAGTGGAGATGCCACTGAACAAACACTCAAAATAAAAAAAAATTTAAAAAAAGCTTTAAATATCACATGATCTGAATTGGGCCAACACCAGACGAAAATGCTTTGGATGGAATATTGAATTTGATCTGATTCAAAATGTATCACTTCATTAATAACAATGAAAGGTAAAGTAGGTCACATGACAACAGTAATGCTAACAGTATACTAGAACTGCAATTCCTTTTTTAGTCTGTTTAGTAGTTAAGATATATTTAAGTTTATTCCATGTAAAATTCCATGTCTTTCCTTGGACTTGGAAAGTTGCGCAAGTCATGTTGCTATTGTTACAACCCCATATTTAGTCTAGGGCGCTGTGGGATCAGTAACATGCCACAGTCAAAGACTGACCTGGTGATGAGGAGTTCAAAGCTTGACAAAGCAACCAATAGAGCTTTTGAAGCCTTTTATTAAAACAACCACCAGCCACACTGAAAGAATCAAACTGTGCCAGTGCACGCCCGCTGGCCTAGGCAACTACAGAGTAGACGTGTGTGGTGCAGATGTACAGGCACACCTCTCTTACCTGTTTGAAACCCCAGGTTATACAAATAATCAAACAATTTTTTGTAAAACTAAAGTTAAAAGTGTGCAGGGAAAGTACCAAAACTAAAGCACTTCCCCAACACAAGAGACACACTCTGAAAAGCTGCGCCAAAAGACTCACCAGCAAAATACTTAAAGGACACTCCCAACACAAGAGATTAACCCACAACACACATGTAATCAGTTCTCTCTCACTCTTCAGCCATCTTGAAGACTTCCTTTTAAGTCTTAAGCTCCTCCCCCAGATACACCAGCCAGGCCTCTGACTGTTCCGAGGTCTTCCACACATGAGCACCTGTGAAACGAGAAGGACTAGAAGAGAGACACACACAAAAACCCAAAAAAGCATGCTTAAACGTAACACTATGTACTTCTTCCTGTAGGGTGTTTTAGTAGTTTGATGGTACTGTCAGAAGGCCTTCTCAAGCCAAAGTGGCGTTGTGCTATATGGCTTTTTTTCACATGGCCTGCCGTATGCTGGATCATTGATATTAGTATTGGCCTTGTAGTTCAGGCCATAAATATATGTTACTAGCCCCTCTGAAGGAGTTTGTTTTAACATATTTTACCTGGTACATAGAAGTTTTACAGTTTCTCAGTAAAGAGCCCTTGCAGCTGCTATTTTCCATTTCTGCGGTCTAACTGAAACCTGGTTAAGCTATGCCTTATATTTATAGTCAATGACATATCTACAACTTACTGAAGGCCCCATGAAATTTCTCATGAAATTGGTCTCTCCAATTGGAAATCTAAATGCGACTGGTTGATCATACTGTCACTTCCAAATTTTCTTGGAAGGTAATGTATCCGGCCACTCCTCAGAACTCCTCAGAGAGCTTGCTTTTCTTTATCTACATAGACACCATAGTGAAAAAACCCTGATTGACAATTTAGCATTTTCAGGATCCTGTTTTGCTTCCAACCGAAATTTAACAATGAAATAAAGTATTATAAATATGATTACAATACTAACAGAGATTAAATAGAACAAGCTGAATGATGCTATTGGACAAAAATGAATACAGACATGTATTTTTTTGTTACTGGAAATTGTTAGGCTTTCTCTGAAGATCTGAAAAGGCCTGTGGGTTTCCCGCTGGTTCTGTCTAGGCAGCAGGCGAAGGGACAGGCCCAGGTTCTCTTACAGTTCAGTTTGAACCTCCGTGTCACTGTTGGGTGGCAGCATATCTCGCTTCTGTGTTTCTGGCTTCAGCACGAAGGAGGTGTTCTTCCCCCGGCTGGAAACATGGCTGCTTTTTTCCTGTGAAAGAAGCAGGAAGGTGGGTGAGTGGCGGCGGTTCAGCCACTGGCTCAAACTTTCCCAAAACACACAAGCCTTAGTAGGAGTTTTCCCATCATTTTTATCGATTGGCTGAGTTTCAGATGTTCATTTCGGTAGTTTTGACTGACATGCAGTTTCATTTACTTTTTCAGTTGGACTGTTATTTGAAGGTGTCTGTCTCAGTTGGGGAACTACACTGGGCTTCACAGATGCTTTCTGAATTTTGTCACTATGCGGGGTAAAACCCACTATTGGGCTTATTCAAAATGATTGTATAACTAAAACTAAAAATGTGAACATGAGGGAAATACAGATCTGAAGATATGCAGCCATGATTTCTTCACACTGAAATTCTGAACATTCTTCTGAACACCTTTTTTCACTTATGGGTTTACCCAAGCGGTTTATGGAAAATATTTGCACTGGTTCACTTGAGATGCCTTATTTGAATGAGCTGTGTAACATACAGTCACTGTCATAACCGAGCCTCATAAGAAAAAAAAGGGATTTTTGACTTTAAACTACATTAATTAGATTTTCCTTTTATTTTCCAGTGCAACCAATTTTTGGACAAATATTAGGGTTTATAGACTCTACAGATCTACATGTAAGCTTTTTCCTTTTTTTTTTCTTGGAGCCTCTGTGCTCACAAACGGGTCTGTCAGAATGTACAGATTCTTCAGATAGTTTTGCAAAGCCCAAACCACCACTACAGATCAGTGCCAGAATAACCGGCAACCACTCTGGTTTGTGGTTGCCTCTTTAATGAAACGATGCAAGTGGCGCCAACCACAGATAGTTTTGAGGTTTATATGACAGGCAGAGCAGTCAAGCCAAACACATTTCTCAGTAATGCAGGAAAAACTCGGAATTTGGCAGAAAATTTAAGAAAATTTCAAACACTGTGCCAATTGATATCTGTATCTACCAAAAGTTAGAACACCAAACTCATTTTAAACATTTTGTACCTTGGCCTTCACATTCCTTGGAAAAAAAATCCAGATCTGTCATTGGTTTGTATAACCCCAATTCAAATGAAGTTGGGATGTTGTGTAAAACATAAATAAAAACAGAATATGATGATTTGCAAATCCTTTTCAACCTATATTCAATTGAATACACTACAAAGTCAAGATATTTAATGTTCAAACAGATAAACTTTATTGTTTTTTGCAAATATTCACTCATTTTGAATTTGATGCCTGCAACACATTCCAAAGAAGTTGGGACAGGGGCATGTTTACCACTGTGTTACATCACCTTTCCTTTTAACAACACTCAATAAGCGTTTGGGAACTGAGGACACTAATTGGTGAAGCTCTGTAGGTGGAATTCTTTCCCATTCTTGCTTGATGCACAACTTCAGTTGCTCAACAGTCCGGGGTCTCCGTTGTCGTATTTTGGGCTTCATAATGTGCCACACATTTTCAATGGGAGACAGGTCTGGACTGCAGGCAGGCCAGTCTAGTACCTGCACTCTTTTACTACGAAGCCATGCTGTTGTCACATGTGCAGAATGTGGCTTGGCATTGTCTTGCTGAAATAAGCAGGGACGACCCTGAAAAAGACGTTGCTTGGATGGCAGCATATGTTGCTCTAAAACCTGTATGTACCTTTCAGCATTAATGGTGCCTTCACAGATATACAAGTTACCCATGCCATGGGCACTAACACACCCCCACACCATCAGAGATGCTGGCTTTTGAACTTTGCGCTGATAACAATCCGGACAGTCCTTTTCCTCTTTGGCCCGGAGGACACGACGTCCATGATTTCCAAAAACAATTTGAAGTGTGGACTCGTCAGACCACAGGACACTTTTCTACTTTGCGTCAGTCCATCTCAGGTGAGCTCGGGCCCAGAGAAGCGGGCGGCGTTTCTGGGTGTTGTTGATATGTGGCTTTCGCTTTGCATGGCAGAGTTTTAACTTGCACTTGTAGATGGAGCGATGAACTGTGTTCACTGACAGTGGTTTTCTGAAGTGTTCCTGAGCCCATGTGGTGATATCCATTACAGAATGATGTCAGTTTTTAATGCAGTGCCGCCTGAGGGATCGAAGGTCACGGGCATTCAATGTTGGTTTTCTTCCTTGCTGCTTACTTGCAGAGATTTCTCCAGATTCTCTGAATCTTTTGATGATATTATGGACTGTAGATGATGAAATCCCTAAATTCCTTGAAATTGCACGTTGAGAAACGTTGTTCTTAAACTGTTGGACTATTTGCTCATGCAGTTGTTCACAAAGTTTCGAATTAACCTGTTCACCTGTGGAATGTTCCAAACAGGTGTTTTTTGAGCATTCCTCAACTTTCCCAGTCTTTTGTTGCCCCTGTCCCAACTTCTTTGAAACATGTTGCAGGCATTACATTCAAAATGAGTGAATATTTGCAAAAAACAATAAAGTTTTTTCCGTTTGAACATTAAATATCTTGTCTTTGTAGTGTAATCAATTGAATATAGGTTGAAAAGGATTTGCCAATCATCGTATTCTGTTTTACATAACATCCCAACTTCACTGGAATTGGGGTTGTACATTGGTTTTACCCTGCAATAAAACAAGTGAAATCATCTCACATCTAGTCAGAATGTCCAGTGTTGCTAATTTTGTTGAATGTATGCATTTGGAACAAATTCAAGCAGTGTGCTGGCACTGCATGTGTTCTGCATGTGCTGCACCCAGTGAATTAACTGTGCCAGCTCATTTGTTCATCTACAGTGACTCCATTCAGATTACAAGCATAGTGCAACTTAAAGTTAAATGAATGAACCAACGCTTTTTTACTCACGTCTCAAGGTTTTCCAAAACCTATCAATTTTATTAACTTACCTGTATCTTCAGGGATTATGGGTAAGAGGCAGCCTCCACTTTGATCACCATATTATATAAAACAAAATCCCAAATCTAGCTGCAGGCTTGAGTGATGACAAGTGGGCAGAGCCAAGTGGAGCTGGAGCTGGTGAGTTTCTGTGGTGTCTGTCTACAACCCTACTTCCAAAAAAATTGGGTTTTTGTGTAAAATGTAAATAAATGTCAATAAAAACAGAATGCAATGATCTGAAGATCTCATAGACCTATATTTTATTCACAATAGAACAGTGAACACATATCAGATGTTGAAAGTGAGCCATTTTAACATTTCATGAAAAACATGAGCAGCTTATGTCAGGAAAGTTTACCATTGTGTAGCATCCACTCTTCTTTTAAAAACCATTGCTAAATGTCTGGGAAGTGAGGAGACCAGTTGCTGCAGACAGATGTTGTCTCATTCTTGTCTGATGTAGGATTCTAGCTGCTCTGCAGTCCTCGGTCTTCTTTGATGAATTTTTTATTTCATGATGGACCAAATGTTTTCTATTGTTGAAAGGTCTGGACTGCAGGCAGGCCAGTTCAGCACCCGCACTCTTCTTCGAAGCCATGCTGTTGTGATGGATGCTATATGTGGTGTAGCACTGTCTTGCTGAAACACTGAAGGCCTTCCCTGGAAAAGCTATACATTTGATTCAGCATTCATGGTGCCTTGACAGATGTCCAAGACACCTATGCCATGTGCACTTATGCTCCCCTATACCATCATGTATGCTGGCTTTTGAGCTGTGTGCTAAAAACAAGCAGGGAGGTCTTTACTCTGGAGGATGCAGTGTCCATTATTTCCAAAAAGAAAAATGTATCATGTTCTTTATTACAAGAGTAAGGACAGCGTAGAAGATCACCATTTTCGTGACAAGGAAACAACTGCACTGATAATATCTCAGCCTTTGGTGTTTAATGAGGCAGGGTACATATTTAATAAAATTTTGATTAATCTGACCACAGGATACTTTTCCACTATGCCTCGGTCCATTTTGAATGAGCTTTGGCCCAGAGAAGTTGATGCCATTTAAATGTGGATTTTTCCTTATATGATACAGCTTTAACTTGCATTTGTGGATTGTATGGCGAATTGTATGGTGTCCACAGACAATGATTTCTGGAAGTGTTTCTGAGCCCATGCAGTGATTTCCAGTACAGAATCATACCTTTTTTCAATGCAATGCTGCCTGAGGGCCCGACAATCACGAGTATCCAATATTGACCGTCTGCCTTGTCAAAGATGGACAGAGGTTCACCAATCTGCAAAAAATGTAAAGTTGCAGAGACTTCGGATTGTCCACCATCATCAAAGGATTTAGAGAATCTGGAGAAATTCTTGTATGCAAGGGACAAGAATTTCTCCAGATTCTCTAAATCCTTTGATGATGGTGGACAATCCAAAGTCTCTGCAACTTTAAATTTTTTGCAGATTGGTGAACCTCTGTCCATCTTTGCTTCTGAGAGACTCTAAAATGCTCTATTTATAACCAGTCATGTCTCACTTTCAACATCTGATATTGTTCTATGTTCTATTGTTAATAAACATAAAGTTCAATGAATTTTTCAGATCATTGCATTCTGTTTTAATTTACATTTATTTACATTTTATACAACATCCCAACTTTTTTTGTAGAAAGGAGACACTGTAACATTGTGTGTAAATTTCATGATGAATGGACCAAATTAAATGTCAAAGCAAAAGAATTATATATCTATTTATCTATATATCTATGTCTATATTTTAATATATATATATATATATATATATATATATATATATATCTATATCAGTGCAAACTGTTTGAGCTATCCTTAGGTTACAGAAGTGTCTATTAATACTCCACAGAACAAGAAAACTTTTTTCTCAATGCTAAGCTTTTATCTGAAACAATAAAAAGCTTAAAAAATAAAACACTTCAGCAAGACTTCCAGATAATCTATTATGCGAATGATCCCATACTGGAATAATGGTCAAATCTTACTTTGCTTCACAGAAGGCCTGGTGAGATATTGTTTTATTTAATCCCATTAACTGTGACATTTTGTAAGTGCTCACAGTCTGCTTTGGGAAAAGGTTGTTATGGAAAGGCCATTTCTCAAGATTCCACAAACATCTCTTAAGGACTTCCCGAAAACATTTCCTGTTTCTTATTCTCAGTATAGTCATCTATTGCCACCCACATCCCCTGCTCAGCCCTCATTTATGTCACTGTGTATGTCAAAGCTGATCTTTTAGTAGCTGAGGTTAAGGTGAGGGCTGGGTTAAGTGGAGCACAGCAGCAGTCATACAGTAGCACATGACAACACCCCACAAAGACAAGAATACAAACTTGTGTGTGTGTGTGTGTGTGTGTGTGTGTGCTAACATGCTGCACAGAGAGTGCTGAGGTGACCATCAGGGGCTGCTGGGAAATTTGTGTAATATAGAACAGGGGAACTTGCACAGAGACCACACGGCCCTTCAGTAAATGCATTACCTCATGCTGCTACATCTGGAAAGACCCACTTCAAAACGTAGAAGCATTGTGAAATCAAAACCCATCAAACTAAATTTATTCAAAAATCAACAACTACTGTATTATCTACTTACACTGTTTATATACTCACTTATATGGCACCATATTGACAGAGGGTTCTATCTGTTTCCAGCACTAAATGCAGGGGCTGGCTTTAAGTCACAGTGATAACAATAATTATAAAACTTGAACTTTTTCAATATAGATCATTTTGCATTGAGGTACTTTCAGCAAAATGATACCATTCATTGAAGTATTTGCTTAAACAAATTGAAACAGTTGCTACTTCAGTACGTCAGGCGGCAATGTGTGCCTTATACATGCTAGACAGTGAGTGAGAAAATGTCTAACCATTCACTCACAACAGCACAAAACAGTGGACAATTTGAAGCGTTGCACTCCTTTCAATTAGAAAGCATTCTGGTTCTCCTGACTTATCACTGTGTGGTTTGTGCCATAATAAGTAAAAATATTGAGGTTATGTATGAACTGTGTAATCATATCCATAATCTAACTATTCCCTCACAAGAGTGAAAGAATTAAAAGTGTTACGCTGCTTTTAAGCAGAAATTAGCAGTAGTTTTCACCAAGGAGAACCTTGTTCACTTGATATATTGCATTGGTGTGGTCCATGTCAAAAAATAAGAAAGGTTGTGAAACAGTTGTAGTTTTTAGCAATCAACTGGCATCTGTCTGTTTTGTGTATTTAAAACACAAATATGGCAGAAGAAATGTAGGTTATTAACTCACTTTCCATTGATGGACTGGTCAGCCATGATAAAAGTTTGACTGAAAATGTCAGTGTCCCTATTGTCTGCACTGAGGAGAATAACAAGGCCTGTCCACCTCACTGTGGAATTCTTCAGTATTGTTCAGCATTCAAATACCCAAAGTATTCAAATTTTATGGGGGGCATTTTTACATTTTTTTTAGCAAATTTCAGCTTGACCATACCTCAGGAAACCTTTCTTCTTTCTCTGTTCTCCCTGTGTATGTGTGCTCCACCTATGTCACCCCTACGTATTTGAATATTGCTGCAGCTGGTGGTCTCTGCCTGCAGCATGTTTTTTTTGTCTGTATGGGTGGTGTTATGGACCTTACTCACTCTCTGACTAATTGCACAAACATAACGGCTCTATCACACATATTTTCCTTTTCTTGCCAGTTCCTGTTCAAATAAAGCCGGCAGTATTATTTCTGTGTGACACCGTGTCCTGTATGGGAATGTACTAGATCCGCTGCTTCGTGCGCTCGGGTGGGCGCTCTGTAAGGCTGATGAAACAGGAAATTAAACAGAAGTGAGACAGGCTGTGGTTTTGTATAGTAAGGCCACTTACTATAGTCCAGGTTTGATGAACTGAGTCCTTATCATGTGTGGGTTGTGAAAGTGTAAGACGAGAAACGATGTCATCACTGTTTGGCTTAATTTACATGCTTTTCTTCACTTTTATCAACACCTTCACCTTTTTATCCTAAATTCCAACACTAATTTGTTACCTTTATGCATTTTTAACCCTAGTTGGTTTCCAATGGTATATATGGACCTTTTTACCAAATTTGTTAAAACTGCAGTCACGAAAAAGGAGTTTAGATATTTACAAGGTATTATGTTATGATCTACGTAAATGTACAACATTAAAATAGAAATAAGTTAAATACACACAGTCACTATTTATATATACTGTTTTCTATCAGGAGGTGACTTTGTCTACGTTCACATTACCAGGTTGAAGTGGCACAAATCTGATTCTGATTTTTTGCCCTAATGTGACTCAGATCTGATGTTTTCAGGGCTGTTTGGACCCATAAATCTGATCTTTCCAAATCCGATCTGAGCCACTTGGTCCTAGATCGCATGCATACATCAGATTCATGGCCATGCGATGCTCAGATCGGAATTCCTTTTTTCCACTACGCATGTGGCATCATGCAGCGTTACCATGGCAGCAGCGCCAAACAAAAGTTAAAGGCTGTAAAAAATGGAAAAGCAGCACATCTCACCTTTTTCACCATCGTCTTACTCTACTAATGAAGCAGAGAGATCATCAGAGTTGATGATCTTCTCAGCAAAGCTCGTTCTACTCTTTAGTTTGTTTGCTGATGACGCGTGAGATTCATTCATGTGACATTACTGAGTACGAAGTGTGTATGCGGGTCATTTCAGGGCGCCGGTTCGTCAAGATTAATGACAGATTTGAGTCACTTACCTAAATGATTGTGAAACATCACGACAAAGAGATTGGATTTGAGCAAAAAAATTTGGATTTGAGCAATGAGGCTTGTAATGTGAACATAGCTTATTACTCAAAAAAACAAAAACAAAAACAAACAATGTTGTCCCACGTTTTCATGTCACTACTAAAACACAAAGAGTTTTAGTCTGTGGATGGATCCTTATTTTAGCCCCATTCCTGCATCTCTGTCCCTCATTGCCAAGGGTGAGCAGTTAGATCCCATTGTTTTGAAGTAAATGTGTCCCAAATTCTGACAATCAGTGTGGACCATGAGGAATTGTCACTACCGAAACACATCTTTTGCATTTAGATAAACTTTTTTTGCATTATATTGTGGTTTTATGTTTCTACAGCTGTTCAAAGCTGCTAGTCAGGTACTGGTGAGTACTTTTGATTTCCGCTCAAAATAACCAAATCAATCACTACCATGTCATTTGGTAAAGCTTCCGTAGTGTCATGATTGTTTTAGTAGTGACAAAATGGAATGTTCAGTCGTTATTTTGATAAAATTAAAGCCAGTTAAAACTTTCAAATATCTTTTCAACTCTGACCTTAAACCAATTCAGTTGAATGATCCATGTACCATTAAATGCCTATTCGTACTTTAGGTTCACTTATATCTCGCTTGTAGCTCAGAGAAATAAGCAGATAATAAAGATTGGCAATTGCCAAGTAACACCACCTTTGTGTTCATAATTAGAAAAGGAAAGGATTTATTATTAATTATGATTAGATGAGAGGTTATTGTGTTTACAGCATTGGCTTGCAGAAAGAACAACCACCCTTTACATTTTTCTCCCACTTTTTTTGTCATTGTTTGACATCAAAACAAAAGTGAAGACTCAAACATGCCAATGCAATCAATTCCAAATGGAATTTCATAACTATGTAAGTAATTATGTAATTACTGTGTAATTGGCAACAGTAAAATGACCAAGCAATGTGAACATGACTATGTTGGTAATAATCAAGTTCCATTTCAAGCATTTTGACATTTAAAATGGATCTATAACAAAACAGTCCTCTGTCTGTGTCTATGTGTTTACAGACTGATGCGTGTAGACCACTAGAAGTTTCGGAAGAGGACGGCGATGAGCTTCACCTCTAAATCCAACCGAATATTGAGAGCACAGAGACTCGCCCTGCTTCCCCTATGGATTCAACAGCAAACTCCTCAGTATGACCAGCCATGTTTATTAGGCCTGACACCCAACTACACACTGTCCAGAGACGGAAAAAACTACAGGAGGCAATGCGCACTACATGAGTATAGGGTGAATTTTGACTATAGTTAAAAAAATAGTAATATATCTGTTGTTTATCTTACTTATTTTTGCATTTTATACCCAGTGCTGTGTGTAAACTTACATTTGACAAATTTAATACATCCACGTCTGGAGATTTAAGGACACATGCACATATAGCTACTCTGACACACGCAACTGTATCTGTAAATTCTTCCCAGGCTGTTATGTGTGAACTCGAGCTGGGTTGAAATGCCAGGAAAGTTAATCCAGCAGTTTGCTTGAATGAGATGTTGTAAAATGTCTGACAAAGTTTCAGGTATGAACAAAGGTCTGAATCAAAGAGGAGGGCGTTTTGATGATGTTTTTGTCCTGTAACCACACATTCTGCTTGTTATATGGTTTAGTATTATAAATATGCCTTTGTGAACCAAATATTATAAGTAAGAACATCAGCTGTCCATAATGGCCTTTGTAACATGCAAGGTGAGGCAGGATGCATGCACAAAACTCGGGAAAAAATTATGAAAACTAGAGTAACAAGAATAAGCTCATAAGGAAACAGACCTAGAATGACAGACACAAGCACATGTAAGATGAGGTGATGAACAAATCAGGACTAAATATATATATATATATATAGATAGATAAACCAAAACTAGTGGTGCACCGAAATGAATAACTGAACCCAAGGATCAGGACACACTAGGCCTAAAAAAAGTTGACAATAACACTCTAAAGACCCTAAAATTACTACAATATGTAGACCGTAATATGTGCCAAAAAAATCCAACATCCTCAACAACAGTAAACAGTTGGTCGTTCAAGGCGATGAATTCCCTAATTGTTTCAAAACTTTACCAGCTTTATTGTTGTTTGTGACTTTAAGAAACTGTAGCTACAGAAGGCATCTAAGTGCTCACAAGTATTTTATTTTCTGTTTCTGTTGTTTTACTGTATTCTGCGTTTTCAGGCAGGATGTCACGATTTCAAGTGGAAAAAAAAACTAGTGAAGAGTTGAGAGGGTAGAAACTGTGAACTGGTTCCACACGACTGATATCTTCAACCTTGATCTGCTGCTGCTCAAACTGTTTCAAAACATCTGTGCTGCCATGCACAGGAAGGAGGAGAAAAAACTGTGCTTTCAATGACTAATTATTTAGTTATATAGTTTCATTGCCATTAAAATGACTTTTCAAGACGATCCTGACACCACATCAAATGACTGCTTGGGCCACCCTTTATGTTATTGTGATTTATGTAGCTACATTTTCTCCTGTTGTGATGCCCCCAATTTTACACAGAGCTCAGTTTCATTTCATTTCATTCATATGAAAGGATGAATTGATTGTAGATAAGGAGACAGAATCGCATTCCTTGATGATTCTGCAGTGCTTCTAGGACAGGATGAGTGAGGCATCACATTGGTTGTTATCATAGTGGCTACACATTAGATTTCATAGTCTTAACTCACACAAAGCACATTAGAAAAGTCAAATATACAATAAAGACCCATAGCTAGATAAATAAAACACAAATATAGAGATATAGAAAAAAGGAACTCCAATAAAAGCTAGAAAATTTATAAGATGATGATAAAATGTTGCAAATGTGTAAGTAACAAGAGATTGCTGAGTATGGTGAGAACTATACAGCATATTAAAAACGGCTGCTGTTTAACTAGTGACGTGATCCAAATGTGTTGTGTGCAGCTTTGAATTGCTTTGTGTGACTGTCAACATAATATAAATGTGAAATTATGTTGCAGGCAACTCATAACATGCAACTAGATGTATAAGTTTTACTATGTCAAGTTAGCCTGACAAACACAAGACAACAGTGATGGGAATGATATGGGGGCGGAGCCAGATTGTTCAAAAGAATCAAAGCTCTGTATGATCCATTGACCCACCCTTTTTCATAGACCAGATAAGAGACTTTGTATTTTCAGATTTTTTCTGATATGTATGAACTTGCTGAACTTGGCATTGTTCCAGCAATAGACTGCAAATGCGAAAGGGAGATTCTTCAGCACTGCTACAAAATAGCAGATGATGTTTTTGGTTTTATATCTAAAAAGGCTTCATGCTTGTGGCTTTAAGAATCTGGTACTTGGATCACTATTATGGCTTTATGTTACAATCTCCAAGTTTAAGTAGACGCCGAGGGCCTTTATGGTGCTTTGCACTCTCAAACAGGCTTTGCTGCTTCTGTCAAATACGATTTTCTGTAATTCCATGCTGCTTAGAAACATGTCTAGGCAGAAAGGTACAGCAAGGTTATGAATCTGTTGACACTGTTGCTGTTGAAACACTGATTCTGTGTTTGCGTCACTTTCCTGGAAATCTGTGTGTGTGTTGAAGTCTTTGCAGACAGGTTGAGTCTTTGTGCTCTCGCTGTGTGTGCAGCATGCAGTCGACGGCATCAGCTGATGCAGCAATGGGCGTCAGGAGAGGATGGTAACGGCGCCGAGTGTTCCAGTACAGAATGCATTAGCTATAGTGTGTGGGTTTGGGCATCTGTGTGTGTGTGTGTGTGTGTGTGTGTTCAGTATATGAGTCTGGGTGTACGTGTGTGTCTGTGTGCTTATGTAATATGTGAAATGGTGTTGTTTTAACTCATAATGCATTACATTGTTTATATGACTGGTGGACACCAGTGTGTTGTATAGATGCACTGGGCCAATGGTTGCACTTAACCACACATTACTTCTGTTTGTGATTATTCATACAATTCACAATATTTGTGCCTTTAACATGCAGTGATGCTTTCTTTTACAGTCCCTTAAGTTCTCCCTTAAGTATCAATCAGGTATTGAACTCTGAAGTACTAGGTAATTATTTTGGGTAACATGATGGAAAGTCCCAAGACACTGTAATGTTGGAAAATTGGTAGGGGTCACTTTGCTTGAGAGCTGCTATATAACACTGACGTAACTATGCCCGATATCGTAACCAGAGTTATCATAACAGATGTTGGTCAGTAATATAATATAATATAACAGTGCCATGTTACCATAACCGATATCTGTCATGACAGATGTCATCATGTTTGATGTCATGACAACTTACGTTGCATGATACATTTTGTTATGTACTCTGTCATGACATCAAACAGCAAATGACTGCCATCTGCCATGACATAGTTATGGTTATGTCAGTGTTAAGTACCCGGGTTCACGTTTCCTGCCTAAACACATGACATTACAAATTATGGGTTAATTTGTACTCACTGTGTTACTAACTCCGAATAATTATCCAGTGATGAGATAATTTATGTCCTTTTTTCTTTATCTTAAAAGCTAGAACCTGTTGGCATTTGGGTTTAATTTAGTCAGACTATCTGGGTACTTTGTCACATTTAACCCAAAATAATCACTTAATGCTATGAAGTTTTTGCCAAACACTTACCTAGTCAACCCCTCAAAAGGCCAGGGCCTAAAGTTTCATTACACACTTCTATAACCTAAGAACAACTCAGCCACTTTTCAGTGAAGCCTCTATAGTTGCTGAGTAATAAGCCTTAGTGTGCCTGTGATTTTAAAGGGTTAATAGCTAAAACCTATTGGTCATTTCAGTATATTTCTTGGCACACACCATCAGATGTACACATTTTCATAATAATTACCTATTACTTTATTTTCCTTTTTTACCTCAAAATGATCTAATTAATACAAAGAAGTGTCAGTAAAAAGAATCAGATGCAGTACCATTTAAGTTTCTTTTATAGCTTTAATACTATAAAACCAATTTAGTAGTAGATGTATAGCATGATTGTATATTGCACACCCTGTACTTTCCATGGTTCAAATCGTCAGTAGGACAACTGTAAATAAACACAATGAAATATTGTCCAGGATGATGAACAGAGCTGCAGAAGATTATAAAATGACTAAGAAAGTCATAAAACATTGAGAATTAAGATACATTAAAAAATCCTACAATAAATTAATTCAATGAATCCCTTTAATGGCCTGGGCTCACTGGTGTGCCCAAAGTTGTATTACATGCTCCTATAACTTAAGAATAGCACAGGCATTTTGCATAGAAGTCCCTGTAGTTACTGAATCATAAGCCTTAGTGTGTAATAAGCCTGGGATTTTAATGGGTCAATATTAGAAGTATTAATAGAATTCATCATTCAAAAGTGGTGATCACTTCTCAAGGCAGATAGTATGACTTAAAATGGATGTAAATAGATAATTACATTACATTATTTCTCATTTTATCCACATCTTGTTGACAGAATTCTCAAAATATTGAATAAAAGTAAAAAGTATCTTTTGCAATATTAAAGTTCACATTATGTATCATTGCACATAAAATAGTAAAATGATTGTTTTACAATGGTAAGTGAATCCAAACCTTTGAATTCTAGTTTAGATTCTATTGTATTACTCTTAGCCAGAGCTAAAAAGCTCTGCTTTTTACATTTCACAGATAAGTTTAGATTTTTTAGAGTTAAATGTCGACTGCGTCCTGCATTTCTCTGCTTAAAGTTTATACGTTATAGAACATTAACAACAAAACTGCAAAATTCTCTGCTTTATAGTGTATTTACTGTGACTGAAATCTAACAGGAATAGTTTCAGAGTTTCGAATCATGTTCCTTTACATCATTTCTGTATGTTATTTCTTATATACTAGTACCTTACATGCAGAGAGAGCAACTTTATTCATCACTGCAGTGTTCTAGAAAGTGTCAGAGGGCAAAGCAACACACTGTGTGTCAGAACATCAGAAACAAAGACTGTATAAAAGAAAGTATTATATTTACAGAATTACTGCTAATAACAGGCTATTCAGAGTATCTACACTTAGAGACCAATATACCAACGAGAAACTTGCAAGTATTGATGTAGACAAACAACAAAAAAAAAAGGTTCATTTTTGTCAAAAATGTAATTGTAAACACTTTCTAAGGTTATTTTAAACACTGTCAGTGTGGATAAATAGTATAATATACACCATAATAAAATTTAATCTGAGAACGATACATATAGTCTTATTGGCACTTTACATTTACATTTTCTGTAATAGATTCTGAGCCGTGCAAACACGGTTCATTCCTCTGATATGGAATGAAACCAATGAGGTTTTTGAACAGGAGATTTTGGACAGTGTTGATTTCTGCATTCCTGGCCCACCTGGTCTCGTTTAGAGCAGAGAGACGGAGATCTGATTTGTTTTTTGTCTTGGCTTTCATGTCTCCAGGTCTGCAGGGCACATGCCTACAGCATCAGAAAAATTCACAGCAGAACAAACCCTGGAGCTCTGGACCGTGATGACCTTTTTTAAAATCACTGTCCAACCTGTGAGTGTGTCATGCATGAGGTGTTATCTTCGTGAATCTGAGCGTGACGGATTTCCAGGAATGAAAAAAGCTGACGAGCGGTTCTTGTGACTTGTGTCACACTAAACCCATTTCAGGCTGCAGTGTTTGAGTTAAATGTGGATCTGGTGAAGTTGCCCTTATGTTTTTTCCAGCGTTGTCTGGTTATTCCCAAGGCAAAAAGTCAAACCAAAAGTCAATCAGCGATATACAGCACTTTCTGTCATCTATAATCACACCTTCTTTCCACTGTCTATCTCTCTCTCCCTGTCTCTCTCTCCCTGTCTCTTTCTCTCTCAATCTCTTTCACAAACACACACGACGACCCACTCGGTCAAACATATCTTTCATATGTATTAAATACATATGTTGCATTATGTTGTGTGTGTATATATATATATATATATATATATATATATATATATATATATATATATATATATATATATATACACACAATGGAAATATGACATTTAGCTGCTAATTCTCAATTAATTTATTATTTATTAGCTAAAATAAAATATACACAATATAAAATATGCCATAACTTTTGCACAGGCCTTGTTTTATGTTTTTTTTTCTTTTCCCCAAAGTTATTACATATAGCACATAACCAGTACTTGTGTATTAAAATGAACATGAGTGTGTTCTGGATTAGAAACTTCACTCCAACTCAGTCCAGTGGTATTGGATGTATACTACACTCCATACTGACCCTTGGCATTGGGCATGAGTGTCCCAGAGTGGCTTGTTGTTTCAGAAGGTTAACAGTGTCTGAACATTTTTGCCCAAAAAATATATGAAAACACAGATATACATACATCATTCTCAGATCAGTATCAGTTTGTCCTGGGTAAGACCCTCCTCACTTCTCCCTCCCTCCTTCCATGACTCCCTCCCTGCCCATTTGTCAGAAGAGCTTTGTTCTCTGAGTGAACAGAAGAACAGACAGTGGGTTGTTTGCAGCTGCACGTACTGACTGAAAAGCGCCCTAGTGTGGAAGTTGGAGGGTAAAGTTTTAACTGTAAGGACGCTTCTGTATACCCACTGCTCCAGTCTCCCCCTGCTCTCATTATTACTGTCACTGTTATGTTCTGTAGGACAGTCACACTTTTTCCACTGTGAATTTTTTCTTCAACGCTAAGTTGACATTTGATATGAAACCAGAAACCTCAAGTTCCCTTTTTTCTAACAAAAAAACCCCCAAAATATCTGGCAAGACCAAAAGTTGTGCTTCACATTCAAATATCAAGACTAATTTGGGTGATATCATTTACATGTGGGGCCTTAAAGATCAGCTCTAGCTCTAGATGATAGGAGGCCCTAAGCAAGAGTTTATGTTGGAGACTTTCTCTCCTACCAGGTGAACTTGACTTAGCTAAATATCTGTTTACTTAAACTGTTATTCTAATAAGATGATGAATAAATGTACTGTAAAACCTTTACAAAGTATGTGATGCAGAATGTCTCAAAACAATCAGCTGATGTGTCTCAAATTACAACCCCAATTCCAATGAAGTTGGGATGTTGTGTAAATCATAACATTTCAAATTGTTTTTGGAAATCATGGATATTGTGTCCTCCGGGCCAAAGAGGAAAAGGACTGTTCGTATTGTTGTCAGCGCAAAGTTCAAAAGCCAGCATCTCTGATGGTGTGGGGTGTGTTAGTGCCCATGGCATGGGTAACTTGCACATCTGTGAAGGCACCATTAATGCTGAAGGGTACATACAGGTTTTGGAGCAACATATGCTGCCATCCAAGCAACGTCTTTTTCAGGGACGTCCTGCTTATTTCAGCAAGACAATGCCAAGCCACTTTCTGCACATGTTACAACAGCGTGGCTTCGTAGTAAAAGAGTGCGGGTACTAGACTGGCCTGCCTGCAGTCCAGACCTGTCTCCCATTGAAAATGTGTGGCGCATTATGAAGGGCAAAATACGACAATGGAGACCCCGGACTGTTGAGCAACTGAAGTTGTACATCAAGCAAGAATGGGAAAGAATTCCACCTACAAAGCTTCAACAATTAGTGTCCTCAGTTCCCAAACGCTTATTGAGTGTTGTTAAAAGGAAAGGTGATGTAACACAGTGGTAAACACGCCCCTGTCCCAACTTCTTTGGAACGTGTTGCAGGCATCAAATTCAAAATGAGTGAATATTTGCAAAAAACAATAAAATTTATCCGTTTGAACATTAAATATCTTGTCTTTGTAGTGTATTCAAAGAATATAGATTGAAAAGGATTTGCAAATCATCGTATTCTGTTTTTATTTATGTTTTACACAACATCCCAACTTCATTTGAATTGGGGTTGTAAGCAACGGTCACATAAGCAGAGCTATACATGAAAACGTCATACAAAAATATGATATATTAGTACAAGTTATCATTACAATTGTGTGTAAATCACTTTCGCATGAAACACAGATGAACTATGAGGTACTGATGAGCTCATATTTTAACTGCATGCAATGACCAAATATTTCTGTAGGGGACTAACATTGAGTTAAGCCACTGTCAGCATTACATCCATGAAAATTCAGCTGGTTACACTAAACTGTTCTGTTGATTCATTCCTTTTTTTGCAGTGAGAAATGTTTTCACTTTCAAGCATTGGGTCCTGAAATGATGTGTGCATGTCTCTGGGAGAAATTATATCATTATATTGGCATTATATTTTTGCTTGCTTTAATAAATAAGACTTAAAACAACATAATCTGCCAATATAGTGAGATCATTTGTAATAGGTAGTGAAATTACTTTTTCTAGGAAATAATAACATTGCTAGAAGTAAACATAGACCTATTTCAATTTGACTGAAGTAATTGGTAACTTATATTGTATTAATTTTTTGTATAATTACCCCAACACTGGAGCTATCTATACTAACATTAACAGTAGCATTATGTACAGCCTGCTGAACCTGTAGTGCTCTCTGTTTTGACTGAGAAAACTAAGTTAGCTCTGAAAGTGCTTCTCTCTTTATTCATTTCTCTGCTGCCATTGGATGACTTTCGATTTTTCCTCTGAACACCCAGAAATTTACACAGAAGAATCTCCTCATCTAAAAGTAGATTGTTGCTTTGACCTGTTTGAAGTAGTCTGTCTTTACATAACCCTTTAGAATTTCCTATTTCTTCATAAATTTGACTTAAAACTTCATCAGCTTTTCACACAAGTCCTAAAAGTAGATAATGAGAATCAAATAACACAAATGAGACAAAAGTATTACACACTGTCATTTATTTATTTGCGGAAAATGATTCAATATTACATTTCTGTGAGTGGCAAAAGTATGTGAACCTTTAGGATTAGCAGATCATTTGAAGGTGAAATTAAAGTCAGTTGTTTTCAACGAATGGCATGGTGATCAGGTGTGAGTGACCGCCCAGTTTTATTAAAAGAACAGGGATCTGTCACAGTCTGAACTTCACAACACATGTTTGAGAATGTGTATCATGGCATGAACAAAGAAGATTTCTGAGGACTTCAGAAGAAGAGTTGTTGATGCTCATCAGGCTAGAAAATGTTACAAAAACCATCTCTAAAGAGTTTGGACTCCAGTCCACAGTCAGACAGATTGTATACAAATGGAGAAAAATCAAGACCAACAACGATCACACCAAGAGCAAGGTGTCTAGTAGTCCATGAGGTGACAAAGGAACCCAAGTATCTTCTAAGCAGCTAAAGGATTGTCTCGCAGTAGCTAATGTTAATGTTAATGTTCATGAGTCCACAATCAGGAGAACACTAAATAACAATGGTGCATCCTTATCTCATCTGTGAAACATGGTGGTGGTAGTATCATTGTCTGGGCCTGTTTTGCTGCATCTGTGCCAGGACAGCTTGCCATCATTGATGGAACAATGAACTCCGAATTATACCAGTTAATTCTGTAGGAAAATGTCAGGAATGTCAGGATCTGTCTGTAAGCTAAAACTCAAAACAATGTGGGCCATGCAGCAAGACACATGTCATTCAACCAAAAATGGTTAAAGAAGAATAAAGATAATGTTTTGGAATGACCAAGTCAAAGTCCTGACCTTAATCCTATAGCAATGTTGTAGGACCTGAAGCAGTAGTTCATGGGAGGAAACCCACCAACACAGCATAGTTGAAGCACATTTCTGCAGAAATATAGGAAATTCTGGATTTATTTGCAATTGTTTTCATTAATTGAAATGTACTTTCTATTATTTTGTGTCAATTTTACTTAAAGTAGTTATTTAAGGACAACACAATTTATTTATTCCATGATTCATTCATTTAATTTTATTTAATGATTTAAAGTTTTCAGTTTGTCTACACAAAATCTACACCCCTGTGTAATGTTCTGGGGAGGAAACTTCATTTATTAACATCTCTGTCTCCTTTTTCATGAAACTTTCAGTTTCAGTTGCCTCAGCTTGTTGACAGCCACACATTTTTGCTGCACCTTTCAAACCTTGCACCTCAAACTCCTGCAGTTAGTTGTTGCACAGTTTGTGGTCCTCTATGCAGCCTTAGAAAATCGAACATTAATTTCAGACGCTTTGTGATCATATATTGAGGTCACGTCAAGATGCTTATACGTACATCTTGCCCTCTGTTTCTGTCTGTGGGAAACTGTTCTTTCATCCTGTACTTGTAAATAATGACTTGCAACTGTAAATAATAACCTGTATCTGTAAATAATAACCTTTTTAAAGAGAGTAGTTGGTTCAAGTATGAAAATTATGATGAAGAATGTCAAAAATGAAGGAAAAAGATGGCAGTTGATGTGTAAAGGTTGCCACACAGCTATCTAATGTGTTAAAACTACGTGCTCCAATTTGACCGCCTACAGTTTAATGGTCTGTGTGAACCGTGGCGTTGGGTAAAACCAGAAGAAAACACACAAACACAGACCATCTTAAATTTATAACAACATCATTAGGTGACATTACGTTCCCCTTATCTGTAATTGTCATCACAGATGCCATGACGTTTGATGTTATGACAGCCAACTGGAGTACACAGTAAAAATTAGCAGGTGACGAGCTGTAATGACAGCATTCTGACATGTTATGACAATTAATGATAACTTGTAGAGTCGAGTCTGATCAAGACTAAGAGCAGATTAAGATTTTTTTAGAGTAGGAAAACAAAAAGACGTGGGAAAAACTGACATTCACTTGTAATGCATTATCATTCATTATACACATATCCTAAATATATTATTATTGTTATTATTATTATATTATAGTCTTAGTCCATCGTAACTTTTGGAAGTAAATGGACGTAGATGGTTAAGGTTATTCTCTGTCCCTCTTCTCTAAAATGAATGTAGAATATAAATAAATATAAACATAAACTAAATATAAACAACATGCATACATTTTTTATTAAATGAAAACATAATGACATTCTCATCTGCCTTCAGACGATGTTTGAATTTTGGAACTAGTGAACATCAACACTGTAAAAACTAGCTGGGACTTTTTCTATCCTCCAACCCCACCAGATATTGTCTCCTCAGCTGTGGCTTTGCAGTGCTTCAAACTCACAGTCTCCTGATGTTGGGGAGACTTATTAGATTATTAGGCAGGTGTACCACATGTGATTGTACTACTTTTCTAAGTTAAACAGCAAATATTTTCTACAGTGTATTAAAAACATATGGACATGAAATCTGAGCCTTCACCCAAATAGACGATTTTGAGTTTAAACCCCAGTGATGCCATAGCCATTAGTAAGTGGTTAGAGGAGATCTGACAGGATTGTAGGGTAGAAAGAGTAGCAGAATGTGAGAAAAAGCACTATATTACTTACCAAACTGAGAAACTGAACTATACAGTCAACTAAGAAGTGAACTCTAGTATCATTAAGTTAACTCAAGAAAAGCAGAGTAACCAGTTTCCTTATAATTTTAAGTTGAGGTGACTTCCATTTCTAACAGTGAATAAACAAATAATACCCGGTTAAGCCATCACTGAAAGGACCATTGTACTTAAACATGCAAAGAAAGGATGGTTTTATTCTGCTGAAAGACATGATTGATATTCAGTAATGATAGAAAAAGTTCAGCTTCCAGTTTCCTCAGACGGAGGCATTGCCCTCATCTCATCTTGGGAAGAATGTCTAAGTCCACCTTACCCTGAGACCAAGACAAGAGTCCACATGATGTCAAGACCGATACCAGACAGAGACACCGAGTTTCAAGACTGCTCTCAAGGTTGAGACTGGACTCTATGACAGTACAAAGACTGGAGTACTGCAACAGTAGTAATATGACTCTGTTATATTACTGAGCAAAATCAGTTATGTCAATATCACGTAGTAGAGTTCAGGTGTTCACATTCACAATGACTGTGTCATAATCTATTAAAATTGCATCAGTAATATTTTACTTAAATCCGGCTACATAACATTTACATAACCATACCATAAATGTTACTGCAGATGTTGTATGCTGTCATAAGATGTCAAGACAGTTTGTCCAGTAATATAACAGTGTCTTGTTGTAACTACCAGTAATTGTCATGACAGATGCGATAACGTCTGATGTTATGACAGTTAACTGGAGTATGCTTAGCACAAATTAGTATGTGCAATGTGACATAAGCTGTCATGACATCAAAAATGGTCACATCTGTCACGACAGTTAACAGTAATGGTGACATGACACTGTTATATTACTGACCAAACTCTGTCATGATGACTCATAGCAGCACATGACATCTGCCATTACATGTTTATGGCATGGTTATGTCAATGCTTTGTAGCAAAGTTCAAATTGTCAAAGTGGTGCCATCAGAATTTTAATATCGATGCTATAATGAACGGATGACTGTTGACACATGTTTCATCAGACAAAAGGAATCTGCCATGAAAACATTGCACCCAAAGTGTGAACTTTCTGTACTCTGCATCGGTGGAAACACTTATGTGATTGTCATTCCATCATCTTAGCTACACAGACAGCATGTTTGAAAACCACAAAGTGTGAAGACCCCGACACACACCCCTACTTCATCTCCGCTTATGTGTCACAACCTAAATGACTAAAAGCAGAACAGCGGTTTGACACTCTTTCCATTAAGGCTGTATGAGTAACATGAGCTGGTAATTATATAAGCAGGGGCGATTAATATCAACAATCATATTAAAATAGAACTAAATCATATCTGTTAACAGATTCCATCAGATATTTGGAAACATTTCACTATAAAAGTCAGATATCAAACACCTACTGTAAATCAAGTCACACCTTCATTCATGGGCAGCGGAAACTGACACACACTGACATATTAGTTTTCCACTCAGTAAATCAAACCCATGCTCATCATTATTAGACATTAGTCTGTTGGAGAGGTTACTCATTGCTTTTAAGCTTTATCAGAGTTATTACAGTTTTCCTATATTACTGAAAGTGTAGTTACACAATTACATTACTAGTTATGTAAATAAATACAAAAATGCTTTTCATTCTGTGATAACATGTTTGAGACTTCAGATTTTTTTTAGTTTGTTTTAATATCAACAAAAGACAAACATGGCATAACTTAAAGGAAATTTTTCTCATCAAATTCAAATAATAATAAAATGTTTCCTCTTCTACTCACAAACACAAATGTGGTGGATGTTTAAATGGCCCATATTATGGACTAATTTTCCTTGCTTTTTTAAAGCAAAATAATTAAAAGAAGTACGTAAGTATTGCTATAGTTTCAAAACATACCATTCACTCCTTAGTTCATAAACTCCATATATGGAAAGTAAGCCGCAGTCTATTTTGAATCCGGTGTTTTTGTGATAACACAAAAAAAAACAATGCATTTACATTCATTCACTGCGTACAGCAGCTTAGCCCCAGCCATTCATGCTGAAGGTATAAGGTGTATTTTGCCTTTTTCAACAGGGCACCAGACAGTACAGCCAACTGCAACACAGTCTCAAAGATACAGTAACAAACACATTCTGTTTAATTTTAAAGAATAAAGAGATATTTATGCTTTGGGATAAAACTTCACAAACATCAAAAGTTGACCACTGGGGGACATTTATACAGAAGAAAAGTTATACAGCTTTTTGACTAAATAACTGCCATTTGGCCATATTTTGGAAAAAAAAATTATTTAAAAGATATATGGCTAGAAGAAGGCTGGGTTCGGTTCCCCCAGCCGGGCATCTGGGGGTCCTTGCTGTGTGAAGTTTACATGTTCTCTCCGTGTCTGTGTGGGTTTCCTCTCACAGTCCAAAGACATGCATTCAGGCCAATCTGACATTGTAAACTGCCCCTGGGTGTGTGTGTGTCTGTCTGTCTGCCCTGTGCAAGACTGGCAACCTGTCCAGGGAGTTTCTTGCCTTCTGCACAATGACTGCTAGGATAGGCTCCACCATCCCCTGCCACGCAGAAGGATTAACGGCTTAGAAAATGCATGTGTGTGTGTCTGAGACTTGAACAGTCTTGAAGGAAAAGGATGATGTAGAATTGACAGTAGAGACATTGAGGTTTGCTGGTACGTTGTTGCTCCTAATGTTCAGGCTGCTGGAGTTCTGTTTAAATCTGTTCATATTGTTTCTAAAATTCTGCAACTTCAGCAAATTCGTATGGATGCGTACTCTGAAAGCTGTTCTCGTGAAGGCAGGCTAATTAAAGAAGTTTCTCGGGGTGTGAGATGTTCCAGAGTGGCATAAACGATCTGCTGTGGCCCTTGCTCACCGCTGCTCCTGCTCAGTGTGCTCTTCTGATCCATCACTGGGTGCTGTGAGGGCATGTCAGGCTCTAATGTTTCTTTGGATGTGTCAAAGACTTTCTTTCGCTGCTCTGGCTTTTCCTGGCTGTGGACGTGCCCATTATATTTTAAAATGTTAGGGCAGGGTGGTACCTGGCAGGATATCACACAGCAAAAAAAGAACAAAACAACTGATTAACCCCTTAAACAACTTATTATTTATTTTTAAATCCTACATCTATTTACTCAGTAACTCTTACGAATTATTCAGTACATAGTTTGAAGTATGAAAGTAATTATAATATGAGAGTAAGGAACTAAAGTGTGGACACACATACAGGGAATAAGGCATACTTTACGTAGTGAAATGTTCATGCAACTTTAGTTGCTTGAAACCTGCGTGCACTTGAGTTGCATAATGTAAAGTGTCCTGAAACTTAACTGCAACAGTTGCAAATGTCTCAGTAAAATGAGTGAGACATCAAATAGTCTATAACAATAATGGCTATTTACATATTCATTTTTCAAAAGCTTAATATAAAACAACAGTTAAAAAAAACAGAAGATCTAAATAGATAAATTAGTTATAGATATAGAACAAAAGAACGACAGTGGCAGCTGGAAAAACTGTAACAAAGATGAAGAGAATGCTGTGGCCTTGCAGATGACTTGCAGATGGGAACAATTCTGTATTTCAAAATACAAGCTACTAATTTGTCTAATTAATGCATCTAAATTACGTGATATGTTGAATGCAACTTTGATTGCTTTGCTTTGTGTAATTACTGAGTTGCACAGAAATTATTTTGCAGAAAACTCACAACATTCAATAAATTGCATTAAAATCTCACTGTGGAAAGCCAACCTCAGGGATTTAAAGCTGAATATGACACAGAATAGTTTAAGAGAGAGAGAGAGAGAGAGAGAGAGAGAGAGAGAGAGAAAAAGAGAGCGCGAGAGAGAGCGAGCGCGAGAGAGATAAGCTTGCATTGCTTACTTGTGTTCTCTGTTTTTTAGCTTTTCTTGAACCTAAAAAGGAAAAGACCAAATATCATGGACTTGCACACTGTATGATAATGAATGAAATGAACATACAGGTCTATCCTCAACTTTAGCATTCCACGTGTAACACCAAAACAATTGAAAATCACAAATGAGCAGCATATTACTCACATATGCTTCCATGTAGGCTCAGGAAAGAGATTAACATCACAAGAGTGAACAGGCCGAGGATACCCGAGCAGATCATGATGTAGGGCACCCATGTGAACATAGTACCTTTCTTTTCAGTAGCTGAAGTAGAGTTGACTGTCATATGGATAAAAAAAGGCAATTCTTAGAAAAGAAATATAAACTTGTGATACCAGATGATATTTATGGGAAGACAATCAAATCTATAATTAGACATGAATAGACAGGTTTCAATGTTAGGCCTCTGAAGTAGTAACCCTGAGAAGGTGCTTTTAGACTTTTCAAAATAAAGCTCCCTAAAGAACCTTTCAAATGACAATTCTTTAACATTGAAGAATGTTAGAATGTTTTTTCTAAACATTGAAAGAAGTGGCACTAATAAGAAGTAATAACTAAACAATCAGAGGCATCGGAGTAACCCATCTGACAAAATGTTCTTCTGCACATAGCGTACAGCTACACATTTCCACCACAAATGTCTCCCAATCTCCAAAACTTATGCAGTATATTTTTTTGTTTGTTTAATAGTTTTTTTTTTGTTTTCTTTTTTTACAACCACAACCCATTTAGGAACATTTATTTTTAAGTGTGAACTTCTAACAAACATATACAATAAAACAAATTCTTTTCTCTTACTTCCATTAACAGTGTCCAGGTTTGTATCTGTGGAAGATAAACATTCAAATCAGCATTTCACATTCTTTTCACTGTAACTTTTCAGTTGCTACTAAATTAAACACTGTAAAAACAAGAAAATAATACATTTTCTTACCTGAAATAGACACATTAATGTTGTGGCTTTGTGATGTAGAATTTGACCCGGCAGCTACACATCTATAAATGCCACCATCCTGAACTGATACATTCTTGAAGCTCAAATATGAGATGATCTCCTTCTCGCCTGCAGTGGGATGATCCTGTGTAACTGTTACTTGATCTGTTTCACTGACTGGTATCCACTGGTCTGAATCATCAAGTCTGGACCATCTAACAGTTGGAATCTGCTCACAGTAACTCACAGGGCAGGGGACTCTTAATGGGCTTTTACTTGAGCCTCTGTAAACAGTGCTCTTGCGAACTCTGACTGCAGGAACACACAGACCAGTAGAACCTACAAGGAACAGAAAACTGCAGTGAGTCCCTAAAAGGCTAAAAATGACATCTAATTGGGTTGAACTGAATGCGTGACTGGCACACTGTTAGTGATCTTAATTGCCCTTTTCTCAAATGCTGTTAGTGTTGATGTATGGCAGATGAACAAGTGCTTAAAATGAATGCAAAAAAAATGGAATCAGTTGATCAATCACAGACCAACAGATCGCAAGTAAGGACTTTTCCATTCTATCCTGTATGATTTTGAATTTTGGCTACAACAACTGCGAGCATCCTTTTCTCCCAACATGAATTCATAAAGTATTTCCCATATGGAAAAAAAAAATCTATATACATTTTTGATATATACTCTATTATGTAAATTCCATCTATACATACGTGCATGTATTTCAATATATTGACATATGTGAATATTTTGGAATATATTTTTAATATTGAAAAAATTGCATAATTTATTGTTTTTATTCCGCCCGATGACCACTGGGATAGGCTCCAGCACCCCCGACAACCATGAGGGAGAAGCGGCTTAGAAAATGGATGGATTGTTTTTCTTCAAAGTGATATATTTTGATACATATTAATGGCAGTGGCAGATGCTCATGTGTGAGTGAAATATAGTTCAATCTTGTTACAGAATGGGCAAATATTGGTCCAGCATGGTGCATCTGTCCAGTTGGGGAACTGAACCCTTGTTTCAATGTATGGAGCAGCAATGCTATTCACAACTGTAGATAACTACCAGTGTAGGGTTTTTTGATTAAGATTTGTTTTATGTATTAAAAGACCCAAAGCATTTATTTGAAATACAGAGCAAACTAATACAGTAATTCAACAGATAGACTGATATTTACTTACTAATTATATCTTTAATAAACGTTTCAAGTAACCTTGATTTTCTAGTTGGCTTCCTAAGGAAAGAAATAAATAATAAATACATAAAAAGCTCAAATCTCCCATAATGTCTATGATACTATAATCTAAATAACTATAGCATTATCAGTTATGTGGAAAGACTTGACCAAATATGTTTGTGTGTGTGTATGTATATGTGTGTGTGTGTGTGTATATACACACATATATACACACACATTTTAAATCTTAAATATCAAATTGATATATTTTGCACATAAGCTTTATATATCAAGGAATATACATTTCTGTCATATGTCTTTTTGTATTTCTGTTAATTGATTGACATAGAAAAATGCTGTTGTCTGTGGTTTTAACTGCCCAATACCTCCATACACTGTCAGATTATGAAATAGTTATTACTTTTAAATACTTAATGCTGAGATTATTATTTTCTGCACATATAAGGATGTGGACATGCCACAGTAGCTCTGAGTACATGTTCATCAGGAGAACTTGATGGAAACTGTTATGAATTTGCAGGTTGATCGGTCTGCAAGACTGTTTCCGTTATACTGTACACCTGTCTTACATGAAATGTCCTTTGAAGCTTACTAGTGAAAGTAAAGGCTTTACATAGCAGATTTCAAATTAAAAGGCAATTCAGTGTGTTTTACAAGAACAACACAACGCTAAATAAAGACAAAGCACTTAAGAGTGAAAAGCAACAATATTAAAAAGAAACTACACTTTTAAAAAAGATAAACTTGAAATAGTTCTGAATAGAACCATGAACACTCCAAGAACCCTTTGCACGATTAAAGGGTTCTTTGCATCATGAAAGTGTTCTTCAGGTTGATGGAAAATGTGCTGTTTATGGTTCTATGTAGAAAGGGGTCTATACAGCATCAAAAAGGGTTCTTCTACTGTTACAATGTCAAGCTTGTAATAATAGAAGAACGGTTTCAAAAAGGTTCTATATAGAACCATCTATAGCACATACTCCATCCTCTCTGAAGAACACTTTCACAATGCAAAGAACCCTTTAATCATGCAAAGGGTTCTTTAAGTGTTTATGGTTCTCTATAGAACCATTTTCTTTATTAATTATTAAGTGTGGGTAACCAGTGGTCTGGTGTCTTATACCTATGCCTCCTCCAGCACCCTAAGTGAGGAAGAATCAAGATATTCTTCAAAGTGTTATAAAACCTCTAAGACATTAATCAATCACTGGATAACAGTGCTAACAGTTAGCCTACAAGAACACTTTCCTCACCAGTGTATCACTGTTGGATCAACATAGGAAAATATAAAAGAAGATATAGAGTAAAGCAAATGGAATAGAATTAAAAAGTGCTAAAGTGATACAAAGTGCAAAAAAAATAGATTAAAAATAATTATTAAAAGAGTTAAAAATACATAAAAGCAAAAAAAGAAGACAGAAGCAAAAAAAACTACTTTACTTTTAATGTAAGTCAGTGGAACCAGATGTTTTTCCAAGTATTTTTGAGACATTTCTTTTGGTTCATCCATCATGAAATTTAGGCACAACATAAAATGAGACAACTATTTGTAAAAGATGCTTTATATATAAAGCTGGTATGTTGAAATGATGTAGAAAAATAAAAATGGAGATACCTGGTTTTCTTTGGACAGCGACAATATGCATATAACTTAAACAACGTCTTACAAAGTCACACTGTGACATCGAACATAAGTAATCAGCCTAAATATACAGACTGACCAAACTGATGGTACTGTGCTTGAAACACAGCAGCTGCTGAATGAAGAAAAGCTGTCTTACCTTGAGCATCTACACTTCCAAGGAGAATTAAAGCCAAGAGTACGCCATTTAACACTGAGGTCATGTCCAGAAATGGTTTATCCATCATGAATGAAGCAAAAACTGTGTAGTAATGTGTAGTTTCATAACCAAAACAGGCTCATTGTCAGGGTTTCTGAAGTCAAAGTCACTGTGGCCATATCTCTGACACTCTACCTTCTCTCTCTCTCTCTGTGTCTCTATCTCTGGTTTTCATACACACATACACAAGCACACAAAAACACACGTTATTACATGTGTGGTTTCCATTTCCTTCGTCTGGTTCCAGTCATCTTGACTTCCGCCTGCCATCTTACTTCCCCTGTGAAAATGAAGTGTTGTTTTATGTAGTCAGCACATTCTGAAATACAAATACAATATACTGTAATATATCTTCAATACAGTGGCTTTTTTTGTATGGGCTGTAATTTTGTATTAGAGATCTTTATTACTAAATGTGTTTTCTTTTAATTTGTGCCTTTTTCCTATTTACTGTTTAAATAACACTCTTTTATTGTAATTACTATGAGCGGCATTTGAGTATGAAAGGTGCTACATAAATAACGTTAATGATAGTAGACAGTATCTATGCCAGGCAAAACTATTAACACTACTGTGTTGTTCGTCATATGACACAGCTGTGAATAACTCTCTCTCCAGAAACTCGACTTGTGTTTACAGCTGTAATTCATTTAAAATTATTTAATATAATGAAAGTACAAAACTATCAGTACTGAGTTCAGTTACAGTGGATGCAGCTGTGTGCACACCGTTTGTATAGTGTATAGAAAAGCACTGCCAGTAGAACAAGACGCAGCCATACACAAGCCTAAAGTCAGTATGCCCCAATGTCAAGCGTTGTCTAGAGGGGTATAAAGCCCCCAGCATTGGGCTTTGGAGCAGTGAAACGGCTACTCTGGAGTGATGGAGCTCCATCTTTGGGATGATTTGGAGTGATCCAGAACTGATCATCCAACATCAGTTCCTGACCTCACTAACACTCTTGTGGCTGAATGCAATCCAGGATTGCAGTGAGCTGTAATCCTCACAGCAATGGTCTAACATCTAATGCAATCTTCACAAAAGAGTAGAGGCTGTTCTGCAGCAAAGAAGGGACAAATACTCCATGATTTCAGAAGAAACATTTGATGAGCAGGTACCTACAAACTGCCCAGACAAAGACAAATCCTGAGCCCATATCCAAAAATGTTGGCACACTGTGCAAAATACACACACACACACACACACACACACACACACACACACACACACACACACACACACACACACACACACACACACACACACTATGTAATTTGCTTATCCTTCTAGGTCGTGATTAGGTGATGGAGCCTATCCCAATGGTCACTGGGCGGAAAACCACCTGGACAGGTCAAAATATAAATACAGACTGTAAAAATATAAAACAAAAACATAATGCAATGATGTGCAAATCATTTAAACTCTATATTTAATTGAATCAAATGTTTTATGAGAACTATGAATTTTTTGAATCTATATGTTCATTTTGAATTTGATGCCAACTACACGTTTCAAAAAAGTTGGGACAGGGGCAAGTTTACCGCAGTGTTTCATCACCTCTTCTTTTAACAGAAGTCTGTAAGTGTTTGGGAACTAAAGACACCGACTGCTGTAGTTTTGACAGTGAGATGTTTTCCTGTTCTTGTTTCATATAGGATTTCAGCTAGTCAAAAGAGATGTCATCTAAATGGCAGTATGTTGCTATGAGACCTGTACGTTCACCATTAATGGTGCCTTCACAGATGCGCAAGTCACCCATACCATGCGCGCTAATGTACTCCATATTATCACAAATGCTGGCTTTAAAACTGTGTGCTGATAACTTTTCCACTTCGCCTCAGTCCATGTTAAATGAGCTCAGGCCCAGGGAAGGTGGTAATGTTTCTGGATCCTGTTTATGGTTTCTTATACTCATGGTAGAGGTTTAAACTGCATTCGTGGATGCAGGGACAAATTGCATTCACAGATAGTGGTATTCAGAAATGTTACAGAGCCAATACTTGTTTTCAGATTGGCAGAAATAATTGTGTGTTTATAAATGAAATGAAGTGGAGCAGGCAAAACATGAAATATCTTATGTTCATATTGTCTACAATGAAATACAAGCAAAAGAAAATGCTTCATAAACTGCTTTCTTTCTTATTTGCATTTCCCATACTGTCCCAACTTTTCTCATTTGGGGTTACATTGTAATGGCAAGTGCTGCTTTTTTATACAAAATCCTTATTTAAAAGCTTCTTGAAAACTGAAAATTTTAGTTTCGCAGTCTTTTTTCCTGTGTCAGTAGTCAAGTCAAGCTGAGCCTCATGGGGAAAGTTCAGTCAATGACAGCAACTAAATTTAACTGAAAAATTGTTTTAAAAAATAAACAATGCAAACCTAAATATAACTCAAACTAATGCTGTGCTATTCTTAAACACAAATGGTTTCTACAATGTACATCAACAAATTTGTTGGTATTCTTTCATGAATTAGCTTGAAACTGAAATGACATTTTCACTGAAATAACTTAAGGATGTCAAAAATAATTGACATCCAAAGGTTGTTTATTCCATATTTAATAGAAAGCAGACTTTGCTTTTGATTTACCAAAATATTTACAATAACAAAACAAATGAAAATGACATGGATAAAAATGATAGAACCTTTAACCTAATGCTTTCTTGTACAACATGCAAACACTGCAAACAAGCTATTTCTGTAGCTCTCAATGAGACTTCGGCACCTGCCAACAGGTAGTCTGACAAACTGCTGTCTCAGGTTTCAAGGGTGCCGTCTTCTGACTGCACGTTTCAGCTCTTTCCACTGATGTTCAATAGGATTCAGATCAGGGCTCAGAGACAGCCATTCCAGAATAGTCCAATGTTTTGTTTCTTTCATTCTTGGGTGCTTTTAGCTGTGTGTTTTGGATCATTATCCTATTGGAGACCGATGACCTGTGACTAAAACAGAGCTCTGATACTGGGCAGGACGTTTCGCTCCAGAATGCCTTAATAATCTTGAGATTTCATTTTGCCTTGCACAGATTCAAGGCACTCCATGCTAGATGCAGCAAAGCAGCCCCAAAACATAAACAAGCTTCCTCGACACACTAGGCTTCCAGCTTCTGCACCTCAGGAGCTGTACATCAGAAGAGGGCAGCACTGTCATGTTTGCCCTCATGTGGCTGTTTTCCTCCATGGACCCACTCTAAGTTAACACCACCTCCAGTTCTGCTTGTTCTACCCTGGCTCTGCTCTGCCCTGACTATCATTAGTTTCCTCTGATTCAATTGTGTTCAATGTATAAGTAGCCCCCCCTTTTCATTAGGAGCTTAAGGATTTGCTTATTCTTTGTTTGAGTTTGTATTTTGTCCCTTGTTTTTCTAAGTGTAGTGTTTTGGTTTCCTATAGTGCAACTACTGTACATTAGCTATGGGTAAATGGCCTTGAGTTCTAAAAGGACTTATAAGAAACTCAGCACATGCATTCTGTCTCTATTACTCCACTGTTAGGCTAACTTTAGTGTTGGGGTGTCTTACAGGAAGAGTTTATGGTTCATATCAACTGTCAGTACACAGCAAACAAAAAGGTCTTAGTGTTGACAAAGAAGCAAGCAAGCAAAATGTATTTATATAACGCTTTTTACAACAGATGTTGTCACAAAGCAGCTTTACAGAACTATCAGTGTTACAGAAAGAAAAGAAAAGAAAATCCGGGTCCAAGCCAAACTTTTCGGAAGATGTGCTGCTGAGGTCACTCTCAGTAGTTCACTAACAGTCCAAGCCTGCCCTCTTGTGATTTGACACAGGCATTACACTTTGCTTACTAGATATCTCACTTACTGGATGACATTAGCTTTTCCTGTTCCTGGCCCTGGGGACTCTGGGTGCACTGCAAAAACTAGATGGCATAATGCAAAATGGAAAGGTCAACCAGGACTGCTTTGTCACATGACTAGAATGGATTCAGCTCAGAATTTGATGGAGAAAATATGGTTGATGTGAATGATAATAAGCTGGCAAACAAAACAGTGATGTGAATGATGTAAAGTGACAATAAAAGAAGAATGTGTCATTAAATGCTACTGCAGGCTAACTGTAAGTGTTCAATGCACTGAAAACAGGTGCATCTCACACCCTCCTTTCAGTTTAGACCCTCTTAAAAGAGACACGGAACTAAAGGGCATTGGCATTCCTCTAAAATTGCCTTCAGGTCTTTCTTCCGGTGTTGGTGAAGAATTATGGGTGACATTAGACTACAGTTTTAAATAGGTAGCACCCCAGATGCCATCCCAAAATTTCTGCCACATCAAAGGCAGAACAACTCTCCAACAACCACCCATTATCCCTCCTCCACCAAACTTGACACTTGGCACAATGCAGTCAGGCAGGTAATTTTCTCCTGGCATTCACTAAACCCAGACTCATCCATCAGACTGTCAAACAGAGAAGCGTGATTCATTACTTCAAATAAAACTTTCCCGCTGCTCCACAGTCCAGTGGCAGTGTGCTTTAAAGTCACAGAGGCATTCTACTACCAGTGTTTGTCTATCAAGACTGAAAGGCTATGTGCTTAATTTTATCCACCTGTTAGTAATGGGTGTGGCTAAAACACCTGAACTCAATAAATGAGAGATGTGTCCCAAACCTTTTGCCTATATAGTAATATAAATAGTGTTTCCCCATCTGATTCTGATATTACTCAGCTTATGTGAACATTAGCAACATTTGCAAGTGCTTTAAACACCACAACCAGCAAGCAAAGTGACACTAAAGTGAACTACTCTCTCTGCTACTTGTCATCTTATTCTTAGGGTTATTTATCATATCTCAGTTAAAAGCAATGTAGAGGATGGTAAAAGCTGCTGCTGTCCATAGACCAACATTTTATTTCACATGATTCTGGAGCATTTCTATTCCTCAATTTTTTATGGTGTGGTGTGCTGGGGCAGAAGCATGAAAAAAAAAGATGAGATGCGACTGGAAAAGCTCGTCAGCCATGCAGGGTCAGTGGTCAGAGTGGAACTAAACTCTGTGGCTAAGGTGGCCGAGAGAAGGACATTACACAAAATGCTCTCTATTATGGAGAATGATGGTCATCTGCTGCACACCATCATCATGGACAAGAAGAGCATGTTTAGTGACAGGCTACTGTCACAGAGCTGCTCAACCATCAGACTCAGGAGATCCGTTGTCCCTAGAGCCATTAGGCTCTTCAACTCTGCACAGTGGGGTCAGAAGAATAAGAAGAGAAGAGGGAAGAGGACAGATGAGGACTGAATCTGAATCTCATGCTGAATCATAGGCTTATTCTATCTGCACATATGGACACCTGACTTTACATATTGTCCTTTCTGTACCCCCTACTGCACATCTTGCACATCTGGAGACCTAGACCTTTTCAGTATCAATATATGCATATATTTATTCAGTATTGTTATTAAATGCTCTTTTTTCATCTCAGGTTATAGATCTTACTGCAGATTTTGGTAACACTTTACATTAAATGTTGACTAATTAACATGTAGTAATGCATTAGTTAACATGAACAAGACATGAAGTACTGCATTAACAATGGTTACCTAATGTTAAGTAAACATGTTACAACTGCATTAGTTAGTGTTTTCATATGAAGTGCTGACTCATTATGTAATGCATTTATTAACATGAACAGCAAATGAGGTTCTACATTGATAATGATTAACTAATGTTAAGTAAACATGTTACAAATAAGGCATTATTTATTTTCACTTTACATCAGGTATATTAAATTCACTGAACAAGACCTTATAAACCTCTAGTAATGTTTAGTAACGCATTTTAAGACATTACTGGTTTTAAAATAAAGCATGTTATGCTTTCGGAGTATCTGAGTTTCCTTTGAGGAAAATGTCTTTTTATACTTAGTTTCTAAATGTATGGTGACTTCCCGAAACTGTTCCATTCACACATGCATGATGAAATTAGGAAAAAGGAAGTGAAATTGGGTAGGTGAGTAAACAATTTCGGTTTGCTTCCCCATCCAGGCCTGACTGATATTTCTGAGAGAATGGTATTTATAAGTCTTTCTTGCAATACACACAGAAGCATATCTAACATACATCATAATGTAGCATATTAACGTAAGCTTTTATATATAAAATAATAATAATACTTAGTGCTCATTTACATACATAAGTAATGAGTAACTTGAAAAGGTCCAGTGAAGCTCAGTACATCCAGAATCTCTCAGCATAGGAACCGAAGACTATATTCTTAGCTTTTTATTCCCTTTTGCATCTAAAATAAAATATTAAAGCTCCAAAGTGAGAGATGTGAGCAACAAAGAAGCAAAACAGGAGCTGAACCACTTCAACAAGACGATACAATGAAACCCCAGCAAGCAACTAAACCTTAATGACTGAAATGGAGCTGAGGGAAAAGCAGGGAGAAGTAAAAGTGTTATTATTTAAAAATACAGTACAAAGTAAAAATACTACATCAGTAAATGGAGGTAAGCAAATAAAACAAGTTAGTGGCTACCCATTCGTAAAGCATCACTTCAGCCAATGAAACTATTACTTAACATTGCTTTTTCAAGCATTATGTAATGAAGCTAATGAAGTTGAAACATGTTTACTTAACATTAGTTAACCATTATCAATGTACAACCCTAATTCCAATGAAGTTGGGACGTTGTGTAAAACATAAATAAAAGCAGAATACAATGATTTGCAAATCCGTTCAACCTATATTCAATTGAATACACTACAAAGACAAGATATTTTATGTTGAAATGGATAAACTTTTTTTTTGCAAATATTCACTCATTTTGAACTTGATGCCTGCAACACGTTCCAAAGAAGTTGGGACAGGGGCATGTTTACCACTGTGTTACATCACCTTTCCTTTTATCAACACTCAATAAGATGTGCAAGTTATCCATGCCATGGGCACTAACACACCCCCAGACCATCAGAGATGCTGGCTTTTGAACTTTGCACTAATAATATATAATGCAGTGCTACTTCACAGTCATTCAATCACAGTCAACTGTCACAGGCATTCAATGTTGGTTTTCTGCAGAGATTTCTTCAGATTCTCTGAATCTTTTGATGATATTATGGACTGTAGACGATGAAATCCCTAAATTCCTTGCAGTTGCACGCTGAGAAACGTTGTTCTTAAACTGTTGGACTATTTGCTCACGCAGTTGTTCATAAAGTGGTGAACCTCGCCCCATCCTTGCTTGTGAACGACTGAGCCTTTCAGGGATGCTTCCTTTATACCCAATCATGACACTCACCTGTTTCCAATTAACCTGTTCACCTGTGGAATGTTCCAAACAGGTGTTTTTTTGAGCATTCCTCAACATTCCAACTCTTTTGCTGCCCCTGTCCCAACTTCTTTGGAACGTGTTGCAGGCATCAAATTCAAAATGAGTGAATATTTGCAAAAAACAATAAAGTTTATCCATTTCAACATAAAATATCTTGTCTTTGTAGTGTATTCAATTGAATATAGGTTGAAAAGGATTTGCAGATCATCGTATTCTGTTTTTATTTATGTTTTGCACAACATCCCAACTTCATTGGAATTGGGGTTGTAGAACCTCAGTTGTTGTTCATGTTAATAAATGCATTACTTAATGAGGCAACACTTCATATGAAAACAACATCAACTAATGCAGTTGTAACATGTTTACTTAATATTAGGTAACCATTGTTAATGCATTACTTCATGTTAGTTAGTCAACACTTAATGTAAAGTGTTACCCAGATTTTTGTATATTTCTGTTTGTTTATATGCCTGTAGATAGGAGTTTTGCATTTATTCTTCTTTTTATATTGTGTTACCCTTATAATTATTACTGTGCTGTGTTGTGTGATGGCTACTGGCTGAAAGATTTGAGATCAATACAGTAAGTATCGGTCCATCCATCTATGTGTTCAAGTAAAGTACACCAAAAAAGAAAAATCAACAAAAATGCAGATACATTTTTTTTACAACGAAGGTATGTTGGAAAATTAATACAAATACTGAACAGCCCCAGCCCCATGTGTGGTCTCCAGTTCAGTTTTAGCCACCCTCTTAGTGGTTATCCTGTCAAAAGAGACAAATGACAAGACGACCTTATCTGGTTGAACGTGAAGTTTGAACATTTTTCAGCTTTATCTGGGAGAATCAGTAGAGGAATAAAACATTCTGCAGTAGATCAAGCAAACAGAATCTGCGTCCTGCTGTAGGATATAATGCCCTTTCGAGCAGAATGCACTCTACTGCATCTAACCTGAGCAGCATCTAACCATTACATAAGTTTCCACTTCAACACACAAGAAAAGGGACAGATAAATGAGCGTTTCCCAGTTTTACTTTCAGAGGCATTTCCATTGTTTGTTGTTTCCCCTGTTTTGAGTACAAGCACAGATTGCACGTCCAGTTTGAGGCTAATTTCAGCCTTGTGTATCCTCCCTCTTTTGTTTTCTTGTTTAATCTGTCACATGCTAGACAGCGCATTTGAACTCACTTACTGGTATATGGATAACAACGTCTTATTACATTTACACTTAAATGCAGTTAAAGTTCATCACTGATAACTTCTACATGTGGTTTTAGTGATCCAAACATAATCTGCTCACAATGTATCCCGCGGTGTTTACACTTGCATTTTCATGCAGTCAAGTGAAACCTGATCACTGAAAATGCATGTTAGGCAAGGCAAGGCAAGTTTATTTATATAGCACCTTTCATACTCTGAGTCATTCAAAGTGCTTTACAAATGAGAAAATACAGAGTTAAAAAAAAGTAAAGTAAATTAGAATAAAAATTAAAAAATGAAATTAGGATAGCTAATTAAGTCAAATCAAGTTAAAAATTAAAAGTTAGATTAGGATAAATGCAAATGATGATGAATAATGTTAATGAAAGGTGCAGGCCCAGTAAGTCCCTGAGGTCTTATGCAAAGGTAGCAGTAGTAACTAGTAGCAGTTGTATGTAAAACAGGGACGTCATGTGAACCCAAAGTTTTGGGTGCAATGGAGTCTGTCACGGACTCCAAGTCAGAAGGAAGTTGCTCTGTCATGTGGTCTCCCAGTGGAGTCTGGGAAATGAAGTCTGTCTTATTCCAGGAGTTTGCCAGATGCATGACAGATATAGAACATCTTACAACATACATCTTGGCTTTCTTCCAATAAATCAACATGTTTCACCTGCACTGCCCTTTCTTTTATCCATAAATGTCACACAGACTCTTGATAAGCTCAAGTTTTTTAGTTTTTTACAAGTCTTTAACCCAAGTTTGCGTTGTCTGTTTTCATCTACTATGACAAACTTAACATCGACGGGCTGATCTTTCAATGACAAAGTGACTCTGCACATGCCTGTAATGGGAATTGGTTCGTCATTGTATGTTCTCAAGTATATCTGCTTATTTTGGACTTTGGGCTTTTCTCGTAATGTGTGCAGGTCTTTTGATGGCAAGATATTTACCTGTGCTCCTGTGTCCAAATTAACTTGAATTTCTGTTCCATTCACATGTATGAATGTAATCCATTCATCTTTATTATTTGTCTCATGAGTTCCAATAACATATACAGTATCATCATCCCTTTCAGGATATTCCTTTATAATCTGTACTTTTTTCATTGTGAAACAAATTGATTTTGCAAAGTGATTCTATATGCTGGACATTTCCCGGGTACATGTCTTATGCCACACCTTTTAGTTTATTTTCTTTACCATGAATTTTCTATTATAAATGTATATTTTTCTTTCCAATCCCTTGTTTTTTGTATATTACTTGACAACATTGTTAATGAGGGTCAACCTCAGTGTACTCTGACTTTAAATAAAGATTGATTGTTTGATTGAATGAAAAACTGTATGTTTGTAAGTCTTCCTAACCAAAAAGGATTATTTTCAACTTGGTGACAAAGGTACAGTGTACTTATCTCTGAGAATGTCTCTCTCTCCCTCCCTCCCTCCCTCCCTCTGTCTCAATGAAAAACCAGGCAGTTGGGTAAGGTTAGGTATTGGATAAGGTTGGGTAAAGTTAGGTTTTGGATAAGGTTGGGTAAAGTTAGGTGTTGGGTAAGGTTGGGTAAGGTTAGGTGTTGGGTAAGGTTGGGTAAAGTTAGGTGTTGGGTAAGGTTGGGTAAGGTTAGGTGTTGGGTAAGGTTGGGTAAGGTTAGGTGTTGGGTACGGTTGGGTAAAGTTAGGTTTTGGATAAGGTTGGGTAAAGTTAGGTTTTGGATAAGGTTGGGTAAAGTTAGGTGTTGGGTAAGGTTGGGTAAGGTTAGGTGTTGGGTAAGGTTGGGTAAAGTTAGGTTTTGGATAAGGTTGGGTAAAGTTAGGTTTTGGATAAGGTTGGGTAAAGTTAGGTTTTGGATAAGGTTGGGTAAGGTTAGGTGTTGGGTAAGGTTGGGTAAAGTTAGTTGTTGGGTAAGGTTGGGTAAGGTTAGGTGTTGGGTAAGGTTGGGTAAAGTTAGGTGTTGGGTAAGGTTGGGTAAGTTTAGGTGTTGGGTACGGTTGGGTAAAGTTAGGTTTTGGATAAGGTTGGGTAAAGTTAGGTTTTGGATAAGGTTGGGTAAGGTTAGGTGTTGGGTAAGGTTGTGTAAGGTTAGGTGTTGGGTAAGTTTAGGTGTTGGGTAAGTTTAGGTGTTGGGTAAGGTTAGGTGTTGGGTAAGTTTTGGTGTTGGGTAAGGTTAGGTAAAGTTAGGTTTTGGATAAGGTTGGGTAAGGTTAGGTGTTGGGTAAGGTTGGGTAAAGTTAGGTGTTGGGTAAGGTTGGGTAAGGTTAGGTGTTGGGTAAGGTTGGGTAAGGTTAGGTGTTGGGTACGGTTGGGTAAAGTTAGGTTTTGGATAAGGTTGGGTAAAGTTAGGTGTTGGGTAAGGTTGGGTAAAGTTAGGTTTTGGATAAGGTTGGGTAAAGTTAGGTTTTGGATAAGGTTGGGTAAGGTTAGGTGTTGGGTAAGGTTGTGTAAGGTTAGGTGTTGGGTAGGTTTAGGTGTTGGGTAAGGTTGGGTAAGGTTAGGTGTTGGGTAAGTTTAGGTGTTGGGTAAGGTTGGGTAAGGTAAGGTGTTGGGTAAGGTTGGGTAAAGTTAGGTTTTGCTTAATGGAAGTAGCTTATAAAGTCTACTTCATGTAACACATCAACAGTACATCTCCACCGTACATCTTTAAGATATTCACCTCAATGTATTCAGATTCTGCACTACTGCTGCTTCACTGCTATGAAACTGACAAACTATGTTAACAGTTTATTAATTGACTATAATTAATCAAATAAAGTCAATTTTACAAGTTATCACACCACAATGGCCTCTGAAAGCCTGATGCAAAAGGACATTTCCTCTGTACTGACTGACTACAGTATGATGAATCGATCGAATGCATCTGTTATGATGGCCATATGGCACAAAAATAAACAATATTTGTTTTGTAAGTCCTACATCAGGCCCAAACTGTTGTACGTCCTGAAAACACTTTATAGCAGAGCAACATCTCTATGTGGAGAACAACATCTTGCCTTGCTGAACATTAATGTGGGTTTAAATGAAATATGACTCTGACATTGTCACTGACATTCTCCACATTGAAGGCTGCCGCAAAGCTCATCTGTTGTGCCAGTTCTCTCACTGTGAAAAAAGAAAGAGGAGAAAGTGCAGATTTGCACTGCTTTACAGTGTTTTCAAGACATACAACACACATAGTTTATTTTTGTGCCATGTGGCCATCATGGACAGATGCAATCTATCGATTCATGATACTGTAGTCAGTCAGCACAGAGAGAAATGTGACAGTAATAGGCTACTTTACCATAGCAAAGTAAGTCATAACAACCTAGTTTAGTCATTTATTAGTTTTACAAGAAGCTATTTTTAGGCTGTTAAAGCCTGATTTACTACAGCTACATTACGATCTTCATAGCTATACCAAGAACTACCAAACTATAGCAATAATACACTTAGCTTATAGATTTTTTACTAGAAACATGAGCCAAACTGCATTTACCGATCCACCACAGATCTACACATATGAGCCAGGTTTAGGAAGTGCTTTGCATCTAAAAAGGGCCTTTTATGATTATTCAGCACAGTGTTGTTTGATTTATATACTTCATAAGCTGTTTTGGAGTGGTCTGTCACTGATTTACTGAAAGGATCCAAGCCAGCTATATTTGTTTAGCTTACATAATGAGCACTGTTACAGAGAAGCTCAAATGTTTGCTCCTGCAATGTCCCAGTGAGGAAACCACAAGGCAACCAGGCCTGAGGGAAAGCACAGTGGTGAGCTCTTAAGACTGACAGTGTATTCTGGCACACATTCAGCATTCCGCTGAGATTACTGTCTTAAATCATAACAGCGCAATCATAGTCGAAACACAGCACTTAACACATGCAGTGTTAGATACTCTTGCTAAACAGGCTGTTAGAAAGCCCAACAGGTGAAACGTCATCTGCTGGTAAAACGGCATTAACGCAGTCTGAACATGTCAGGACATGCCCAGTCATGAATTTGTCATGACCTGAAGCTGCTGGGACAGACTGAAGCTGCTGGGACTCTCCATGTGTATTTGCCATATCCCGTGTGCATTCTTAAACAAATGTAAGCGATTTCCATCTCCTTAGTGATAGATAATTTGATTATTATTACAGTTTGTGTTAAATGGAAATATATTGTGGGAGTTTGGTTAGCTTGAGTTAGCCAAGTAGCCTGCAGCTCAATAGTTGTTAGCTAGCACTGCAGCTAACTTTGAATGCCTGTAATGGCTTAATAATGACGAATATTTCATTTGCAATGTTTATATTACGACTCGGTTTATCCGACTCGGTTTATTGTAATGATTGTGACTAAGCTTAATTTGAGAGTTTGAAACGTTGACTTATTCGTTGTCCTTTATACCATATAAAGTTATGCTGTTACGCATGTTTACCTCTGCGAATATTACGTTGGCAATTCTATACTTTTCTCCGCCATTGACATTACATGGCTGTTACGGTATTATGCGTAAGTGGCAATTTGTATCGAAGTAAGGAATCTTACTAGTCAACTTCTAACTGTATGGCAGGTTATTTGTTAATGTTTAAATGTAATTTGAGGAAGGTTCTCATCATTTCTAACACATTGTATTACTTTTCAGTATATTTTCAGACCACACACACACACACACACACACACACAAATACACACACATTCACACGTTGCAAAGGGATGTCAAGATAAAACCCTTTAATAAAGAAGAAAGCATCTCTCTATCCAAGTGCCTTGATTCTTTAACGGGGATCATAGTCCATGATCTGCCACCTCAACCAGCAATCCTTCTTCCTGAGTCTCGCCCCCTCAACATTGGTCCTTCGAGCCGGATTGAGTGCAGCCTAAGAGGAGGATCATGGACAATGCAGCATCAGACAACGTAGAGCCCCAAAGACGTCCACAGAGAGAACATCACTTACCTGCTTACCTGGATGACTACGAAGTTGGATTCCAACCCTCTGCAACCATAGACCTAACAACTGCTGTTTCCTGCTCTAACAGCCATCGCAGCAGTAACCATAGCAGGCCGTCCAACAGAAGTTCCCACATCCATAGCAGAACTATGTATAGACATACATGTTACTCAGTCGGTACCTATCCCACTCAGGGTCTCTCTACAACTCAAGCTGCAATCCTGGAAGAGAGAATAAAGCAGTTGGAGCTGGAAGATATGCGCTGTATGATCGAGCATGAAACTCAAGCTGACTTTGAATGTGAACTGCTGGATGGTCAAGCCAAGGAAGCACAGCAACTCCAAGACGAGGCACTCAAAGCCAGAGAAGCACTCACTAAGCGGCTAGAAAGAGAGCGGCGCCTGAAGAGGGCTGAACAAGACCTTGAGATCGCTAAGCTTCGTTCTTCTATGCTTTCCAGTAGCTGGGCACCTACACATTCAGCTGCGCACTCTGACAAGTCAGACCCTTTTCTGGGCTTACCAACACCAGAGCAGGTGAGACAGGTCAACGAACGTACAACCTCTTCCCAGCTACGGTCAACCCAGTTACTTCCACCACCTACTCCTGTTGCGCACTCATTCATTTCTTCCCTACAAGTGAAGCAACATGCCACTCCAATCTCTATGGCACTTCCTGCTGGATCATAGCAGCTGCAACCTGCGGCCACCCCAGCGAGACCAGCTTCTCCTACAGATCTAACAGCTCAGCCCCAGAGTCCAGTACCCATGGCACCTATGTCTGTGAGACTACAGCCTGTGCCACACCCTTCAGTGCATGTCACCTCAGCACCTCTAACCCATCACGCGCCTCAAGTGGCATCAACCTTTGAGTCAAACCACCCTAGTCGCCTAGCACCGGCGATGAGTTTGCACTCCAACCTACAATGTCCCGCTAATCCTGTAGAGTCTCAGTTCTCAACAGCGTACCAACCCGCGTACAGCTACAGCCAACCAGCCATGGAGCCACTTAACACTGCTCAGCATGCCAGCCACAGAGCTCCACTGCCTCACTCGACTCACCATGGGAAACAGCCTGTGCCAGTTCTCTCTGCTCCCTATCCTGGTTACACACCACTACCCGGAACTGAGTTACTCATAGCATCAGCCCTTGGAATCCCTCGGCCTTCCCTTCCAGTGTTCGAGAGTGGTCGGGAGAGTGACTTTGCTCTGCTTAAGCTTGCACTAGGCAACATACTGGGGAGCAACCATCACCTCAGTGAGCAATATAAATATCAGGTGTTGATAGGACACATTAAGCTCCCAAGCGCGCTGCAGCTTGCCAAGGCGTACTTGCATGACCCGGCACCCTATACGAGTGCGCTGCAGGCTCTACAAGATAAATACGGGCAACCACGACAGCTGGTCCAGAGTGAGCTAGGTGCTATACTCAACGCGCCTGCTCTAAAGATTGGTGATGCCGACGCCTTTGACTCATTCGCCTTGTCAGTCCAGTCCTTGGTAGGCATGTTAAAGACACAATGGATAGAATGGGGGGACAGAATGGATATGAGCTCCACTGTGGTTCCCACGTTGATCGTCTGCTCAGTAAGATGCCCCCCACTTATCGCAATGGCTTTGTTGAGTATTGCCTACGATATGGTATTCTACAGACTGGCACCGACAGAACCTACACCCTTTTGGACTTGGCGACCTGACTCCAAACAAAGTCACAAGCAAGGCGGATCTCCAGTAGAGCGGCAGCACTGTATCAGATGAATACCCCCCGACCAGCTCGAAGGGATCAGCGAACTGCTCAACCTAAAGAGAAGCTAGATACTGTTTGCTTCAATGTAGCTGAAAGGCAAGAGACATCTTCCACAGAGCTTACGCGGATGAAGGCCAAACCCAAGTTCAAACCGTTCTGTCCCTATTGCGACAGTCAGGACCACTACCTTAATTCCTGTGAGGAATTCAAGAAGTTGACCACCAATCAGATCCTGAAGTGGCTTCAGGATGGCAATCGGTGTCGAAAATGCGGACGCAATCACCCCGAGGACCGGTGCACACTTAAGCGCCCCTGTAAAACTTGCAAGGAGACACACCTCACCATCTTGCACGAGTCAGTCCAGGAAACCAAACAGAAAGTGTACGCAGTCAGCCTACATCCCACAAGGGTATTCCTGGATCGGCCCAACAGGTCTCAAAGAGTAATGCTCAAGGTGGTCAAGGTCCTCCTCAATAACTGCGACCAAATGATGGAGACTTACGCAGTACTAGATGACGGGTCAGAGAGGAGCATTGTTCTTCCTCAAGTGGTGCAACAGCTCAACCTCATCAGCCATCCAGAGACTCTTCACTTGCAGACTGTGCACCAAAGCGTTAAGCAACTTAATGGCGCATCAGTCTCCTTGGAGATATCATCACCGCTGCGGCCATACGAGAAGCACCTGATACCCCACGCCTTCACCGCCAAGGGATTAACTCTTGCTGAATACACTTATCCAGTTGGTGTGCTGCAGCAGAAATACAAACACCTCCGAGAACTTCCCTTACTTCCTGTGAACCGTGTTCAACCTCTGCTCCTAATCGGGTCTGATATGCCCCACCTGATCACTCCAGTCCAACCAGTGCATGCAGGACCATCAGGCGGACCTGTTGCCATCTGCACTAAGCTGGGCTGGTCTCTTCAAGGGCCAGTTGATACTGTCCATTTCTTACCTGGAGTCCAACAATGCCTGCACATCACCACAGCCTCAGCTCCCAGCAAGCTCCTCAGGAATGTGGAACGCCTTTGGCAAATGAACACCTTGCCCTACAGTGAGAAAGCTATCACTCGCTCGAAGGAAGACCAACACGCTCTCGCTCTGCTCCAGACAACCACCACTAGAGTGACCGTAGATGGCGTGCCACGCTACGCCACTCCTCTTCTTCGCCGTGCAACCAACATAGCTCTCCTGGCTCCTGCAGAAGCAGTACTCCCCAGGCTTCGCAGCACAGAGCAGAAGCTTGCTAAGAACCATACACAAGCTAAATCTTACTGTGCTGAGATCAGGAGGCTGGAGGAATCAGGCTACGTTTCAAAGATCTCACCAGAAGAAGCCAGCCAGTCACCAGAGTCGTGGTTTATACCACACCATATGGTCCACCACAACGGAAAGGATAGAGTCATCTTTGACTGTTCTTTCCAGTACCGAGGGCAGTCACTGAATGAACTCCTGTTGCCTGGACCGACCTTGGGACCTTCACTTCTAGGTGTCTTACTGAGATTCCGTCAGCACTCAGCTGCTGTGAGTGGGGACATAAATAATAATAATAATAATAATACATTTTATTTAGTAATGGCGCCTTTCAAAGCACTCAAGGACACCTTACAACGGTTAAAAGAAGAACGTTAGAGTATAAAAGAGGATAAAAAACAAAAAACAAATAAACAGATAAACAAATCAACATACATTCAAATACTTTCAACCAGACGAGAAACAAGACAAACAGAGAAAAGTGAAGATGAGGAATCAGGAGTATGCAAGTGTGAATAGATGGGTTTTAAGCCGAGATTTGAAGGTAGTTAGACAATCAATATTGCGAATTTGGGTAGGAAGGGTGTTCCAGAGAGACGGGGCAGAGTGGCTGAAAGCTCTAGCTCCCACGGTGGACAAGCGGACTGGAGGGAGAGTGAGCTGGCCAGCTGACGAGGATCGGAGGGTGCGAGCAGGACTGTATGTCTTAAGGAGATCAGAGATATAAGAGGGAGCAAGTCCATGTAGAGCTTTGAATGTAGTTAGTAAGATTTTATACTGGATCCGGTAGTTGACAGGGAGCCAGTGGAGCTCTTTAAGGACAGGGGTGATATGTTTGGTTACAGGCGACCTGGAGATGATCCTAGCTGCTGAATTTTGAACTAACTGGAGTTTATGTAAGTGTTTCTGAGGTAAGCCGAAAAGAATAGAATTACAGTAGTCTAGTCTCGATGTTACTAATGCATGGACCAGAATAGCTGTGCAGGATTGGCTGAGGAATGGACGCAGTCTGTTAATGTTCCTAAGATGGAAGTAGGCTGAGCGTGTGATATTGGAAATGTGTGTTTTGAAGGAGAGATGGCTATCAAGAACAACTCCCAGACTTGTAACCTGGGAGGACGGAGAGACAGTGGAATGATCAAGATTCAGAGTGAAAGACTGACTTTTTGCAAGGATGTTCTTAGTTCCTACTAGGAGAATTTCAGTTTTATTGGTGTTTAGCTGTAGAAAGTTTTCGGAGAACCATTTTTTTGCTTGGTCTAAACATTTTAACAGAGAGGAGGGTGGGAGAGTATCATTGGGTTTAGTGGAGAGGTAAAGCTGGGTGTCGTCAGCATAACAATGAAAATGTATTTTAAATTTCCTAAATATTTGGCCAATTGGGAGAAGATAAATTATGAATAGGAGAGGTCCAAGAACAGAGCCCTGCGGAATGCCACAAATGACTTTAGACATAGATGACTGGCAGTTCTTGAGGCGAATGAACTGGGAGCGATCATTGATATAGGAGGAGAACCACTTAAGCACAGTATCGGTGAGCCCAATAGATTTTAGACGATCAAGTAGTATTGGGTGGGAGATAGTGTCGAACGCAGCTTTTAGACCTAAGAGGATGAGAATCGTAAGCCGACCTGAATCAGCTGCCACTAGAAGATCGTTGGTCACAACATATTGCATAGATCAACAGAGTGCTTTTGAGTAGATGATGTGGCCGGTGATTGCAGCATATTGTTTACAGAACAGAAAAGGACACGGGTGTTGCCCTCAGAAGCCATGAACAATGTCCGGAAGTAAGCAGATTTTGCAGCAAAGATAGCTTCCTTGTAGTGCGTTAAGTGGCTGTTGTACATTTCCCTGTGTACTGTAAGTCCACTTTTCTTGAACAAGCGCTCGAGTTGTCTCCCCTGGATTTTAGGTGGCGCAATTCGGCGGTGTACCATGGTGCACTACGAGCAAATGAAACTGTCCTTGTTTTTAGTGGGGCGAGTTTATCCAATAGGTTGTGTAGCTCCGTGTTATACTGGGATAAGAGAGTCTCTGGGGAAACAGATCCTGAGATCCATTGTAGAGAACTCACTTCAGATGATAATAGAGTCTGATCAATGTTCTTTATATTACGGAATGAAATGACTCGGGAACTAGTTTCCACAGCAGGTAGTGTTGCAGTGAATGAAATCAGATAGTGGTCAGAGATGGGAAGTTCCGTGGCTGTACAGTTCGAAGCAGTGATCCCAGAACAGCAGATGAGATCAAGAGTATGCCCTTTGCAGTGGGTTGGAAAATCCACAAGCTGTTGCAGGCCAAATGTGTCGATGCATGACAAAAAGTCCTTGGTAGTTGTATTATCTTTATTATCCATGTGGATATTAAAGTCTCCCAGGACTATTAGGTTCTGAGACATAGAGCAGATAGATGTTAAAAACGTAGAGAAATCATTTAAAAAGGCAGCATTGAACTTTGGTGGACGATAGATTGTGGTTAGGATGGTAGGAGTAGGTCCATTGATTTGGATTGTAGCAGATTCGAAGGAAGGCTGATGAGTTACAGACAGTCTGGACACTCTCCACTTCTCATTATAGAGAATAGCGATACCGCCCCCTCGCCCTGTGACGCGGGCTTCACTGGTAAACACAAACCCGGAAGTGATGCACTGATTTAACTGATAAAACTCACCGGGTTGCTGCCATGTCTCCATTAAACAGAGAAAATCAAAGTTATGGTCCGTGAGTAGATCAAAAACCAGAGGGCTCTTATCAGAGAGAGAGCGAATATTCAGCATTCCGATGTTGACGCGGTTCACGCTGTGGACGCTGTTAGCTGACCTAGCCAAGGCAGCCAGCACGTCCCGGTTAATAGACCGGGCACAGCGGCCACTTACTGGTCGCGGTAAAGAAGTCCAAAGAGATCGTATCGGCTTGCTGTCATCGAATGTAAATCTGCGACGAGATCCGCGGTGGACATATTTACGGTGTGGGAGACAGGAAATATCCCGATGGAGAGACGGTGGTAGTTCTAAAGACTGAGCCCGAAAGCGTAGCCGTAGAAGTTCTTGAGCTGTATATTTAAAAGTGGGCATATACGTCGCACTAAGCATTGCACTGGATAGAATAAAAGAAAAACAATAAAACGAAAAACAATACACGAAGATTCGATAAAAACACGGTAATGGTAGCGGCAGCCAAACGCGCCAGCGTGCACCATATTGTGTCAGCAAAGCATGGCATTTTTATGCCATACATAAAGGCAATGTTCCATCAGATCCGTTTGCAGCCCACTGACAGACCAGTGCTGAGGTTCATCTGGAGAGACATGCAGAGGGAGGAAGAGCCAACTATCTATGAATGGCAGGTGCTGCCGTTTGGCACTACATGCAGCCCTTGTTGTGCTGTATATGCTCTCCAACGTCACATTCAAGATAACTGTGGCGACAATTCCAACTTGGTCGAAGTTGTGGAGCACTCCTTCTATGTGGACAACTGTCTCCAGAGTACCCACACTGCTGCGGAAGCCAAAGCTCTCATTGACAACCTACACAAGCTACTCCTGGAAGGAGGATTTGATCTCCGGCAGTGGGCGAGTAATGTGCCAGCAGTAATCGAGCATCTTCCCCCAGAAGCCAAATCAGACAGCTGTGAGCTTTGGCTGTCTAAGGGTAGCAACAACCTGCAGGAGTCGACCTTGGGCCTCCAGTGGAACTGTCTCACCGACTCACTAGGCTTTAAGCACCGTCCAGTGGACCACCTCGAGCCAACCCTGAGGAATATTTATAGAGCTCTGGCAAGTCAGTATGATCCACTGGGCTTTATCAATCCTTTCATCACCAGGGCTAAAGTCATCATCCAGGATATCTGGAAGCAAGACATCGGATGGGATGATCCAATTGAGCCTCAGTCTCTGAGAGAACAGTGGATCGATTGGGTGACGGAGCTTCCTGATCTCATCCACCTCCAATTTCCACGAACCTACGCACCTCCATGTGCCGACGGGCCCACTGCATCTAGGGAGCTTCACGTCTTCTGCGATGCGTCAGAAAGAGTGTATGGTTCAGTAGCCTACCTACGCACCGCCTTTGTGCTAGCTAGATCGAGGGTTGCACCGAAGAAACGCCTTAGTATGCCACGTCTGGAACTTAGCGCAGCACTCACTGGCGCTCAGCTCGCCAAGCTTATCCAGACAGAGCTGACCATACCCATTCAGCAGACGTTCCTCTGGTCAGACTCCACTACGGTGTTCCAATGGCTAAGATCAGAGTCGTGCCGTTACAAGGTCTTTGTTGGCACACGTATTGCAGAGATTCAAACTCTAACTGAGGTAGCCAGCTGGAGGTATGTGGACTTGGCGAGGAATCCAGCGGATGACATAACACGAGGCCTGAGGCTCTCAGATATGGCGCATTCGCACAGATGGATCAATGGTCCAGATTTCCTCCATCAGCCTCTGGACCAGTGGCCGGCTATGCCCACAGCAGCAGATGATGAATTTGAATTTGAACTCCGGAAGTCCACCCTTGTCGGTATAACATCCGAGACTCGGAACCGAGACCTACCTGATCCGGTGCAGTTTCACACCTGGAAGGAGCTAGTCCAGGCTGCCTCTAGTGACTGTCAGGCTGCAGACGCTGCAACCTACCTCTTCGCAGAGAAACTACTCCTGGCCCAGGCTCAGCAGGACTCTTTCCATGAGGATTTAAAGGCCCTTAAAGCTAGTCGACCTGTTTCAGCTAATAGTCGCCTGATCACACTCGCACCTGAATATGACAAGGCCACAGGACTACTTCGCGTTGGGGGTAGACTCCGGCAGGCAGAGGATCTGGAAGCAGATGCTATCCATTCGATCATTCTGGATCCAGCACACCAGATCACTAAGCTGCTGATTCAGGACATCGACGACAAGCTTCTCCATCCGGGGGCCGAACGGGTGTTGGCCGAGATGCGACGGCAGTACTGGGTCCTGCGTGCCCGGGAGGCGATACGGAAGCATAAGGACAGCTGCAGGGGGTGCCAGCTCTGGCGCGCCAAGCCAGACGTTCCCAAGATGGTGGATCTTCCACTCTGCAGGCTGCGTATCTACAAACCACCATTGTACTCCACGGGAGTGGACTGTTTTGGCCCATTCACTGTGAAAATCGGCCGCAGAACCGAGAAGCGATGGGGGATTGTGTATAAATGCCTAACTACCAGGTGCGTCCACCTCGACTTGTTAGAGAGTCTTGATACGGATGCCTTCCTGCTGTCCGTGCGCAGATTCATAGCCAGGCGCGGCACTCCGTTTGAATTCCTGTGTGATAATGGTACCAACTTCGTTGGGGGAGAGCGGGAATTACGGGAGGCCTTGGATGCCATGGCACCCGAGCTGCAAGATCAGCTAGCAAAAAAGAAGATCTCCTTCCAGTTCAACCCACCAGGTGCCCCACATTTTGGTGGGGCCTGGGAGCGAGAAGTCCGATCTGTTAAAAATGCACTCAGAGTCATCCTCCGTGATCAGTCAGTACCAGAACCGTTCCTGCACACCGTTCTCGTTGAAGTGGAAGGGATTCTAAATTCTAAACCACTTGGATACGTTTCAGCTGACGCTGCTGACCCTGACCCAGTTACGCCACACGTTCTACTTATGGGGCGTCGTGATTCCTCATTGCCGCAGGCCCTGTATGACTCAAGCAGTATTCTGGGGACACGACGATGGAGGCATAGTCAGGTGTTAGCAGACAACTTCTGGTCAACCTTCATCCGACGGTACCTGCCAAGCCTACAGGGACGATCTAAGTGGCAGACTGATGGAGGCCAGCTGGCCATGGACCAGGTCATTCTAATAGTTGATCCACAGCTCCCACGAGCGCTCTGGCCAGTGGGCAAAATGGTCAAATTACATCCTGGAGCAGATGGGAACATCAGAACAGCCACTGTAAAGGTTAAGGAAAGGACCTACCTTCGACCTGTCGCCCGGCTCATCCAGCTGCCTAAAAGCAGTGACTCTGAGGACGGCACTAACTGATGGGCTTTCTCTGGGAGTTCAAATGTCCTCAGGACGGACATTTGGGGGCGGCTGTGTTAGAAAGCCCAACAGGTGAAACGTCATTTGCTGGTAAAAACGGCATTAACGCAGTCTGAACATGTCAGGACATGCCCAGTCACACTGAAACCTGAAGCTGCTGGGACAGACTGAAGCTGCTGGGACTCTCCGTGTGTATTTGCCATATCCCGTGTGCGTTGACGATTGTGATGCCACTGATGTCAAAATGTCACTTTGTTTTAAAGGGGCAGTTATCCCAAGATGACAGGTTGGACAGCAGGTCTTGGACATGTTTAACCCCTTACCATTCCAGGCTTATTATTCAGACACCACACAGACTTTAATGCAAACTAATGGAGCTTTTCTTGGGTTGTAGAAATGTGTAATAAAACTTTGGGCCTGCCAGTGGGCCCATGGCTTGGTAAGGGGTTGAATATTTTTTGGATTAATTTATTAAAATGGCAAACATGAATGATCAAAATGCCAAAGTTATTAACACATGTCTTCGAAACTAAGAAAATATAGAATTTTTATAAAGATTGTGTCATTTAGCCACTTAAAGGAACCATTCAACTAAACCATGCAGCACATGCATGTAAAACAATGGTGCACAAAATGTATTTTAAAGTGAAACTTAACATTTCTATTTATTAAAATAATGTGTTAAAGTGTAAATTCCAACAATTATACAGAAATGTGATCCAGATTGAAATCCATCTGAAGTATCACTGACATGGATCATCACCCATTTTCATGTTTTTACTTCAATGATCTCCATGGCTACACTACATCCACTTCCACTTACAGTACACCTATTTCCAATTTGACACTATACCTATTTCCATTGTTACACTACACTCAATTCCATGGTTACAGTACACGTTTTCATGGTCACACCACACAGGTTTATACCACACCCATTTCCGTGGTTACGTGGTTACAGCGCACATATTTCCATGGTATTATTACACACTTCTGTAATCCAAGGAAAACTTATTACACTGCATTATAGGCAATGTAGTTCCTGAATAATAAGCCTTAGTATGTAATAAGCCTGGATTTTTAGGGGTGAAAGTTGCAGTGTGTGTGCATACAGGGGCCTGTTGGCACATGCTGATAAGTGGCATGAAACCAGGTGAAGATAAAAGTGTTTACATACTCAGAAATGTGCTTCAGTGCTTATTACACTAACTGTGGAATTTTCACTGCAGTTTTTACATAGCAGTTTTATGATCTTGCCTTTCATACTAATCTATTTGTCTAGCTTACTTCAACCACACTCACTCACTTTCACTTTCCTCTAGCAGTTTTGGTGGGGTGTTTGTCACTGCATTGTGCCCTGGGGACAACAGTCTCATGTGTCAAATTTGTCTCTCCCTCTAGACAACACAGCAGATGATCAGATGTTCACTGTTGCTCAGAGTTTAACCTCTCACTATTTTTAAATCTCATCCTTAAACTCATGTTGGACTTTGGTTAAGGTCAAACTCTGACACCATGCCACAGTAAATGTGAAACTCTTTGATCACAATGTTGTAAGTTGTTATTTTGACAGAACAGAACAGACAAACCTTACCACCTTCTGTAACCCCTTCGTCAGTGCTTAGTTATTTACCACCACAATTTGTGACTCATGAGGTGTGTTCCATTCTATCATGTGCCAGCAACTGTTTCACTTCACGTTTCAATATCACACTTCACACTCAGTCTTCTCTCTTCTTCTTGGGAGTTTACCCCAACCCTTGCTGCAATAACAGTCTCTATTCTTCTGGGAAGGCTTCACACTAGATGTTGGAACATTGTAATGTTCTAATATCTTTGACACTTGGCATTATTCATGGTCACCTTAGGCATGAGGTGCTGTGTAACATGTAGCATAGTACAGTGAAACAGTATATTTAGCATATTTCATGTAAAACCACCCTTTAATGGGAATAGTTGGGTTTAAAAGTACAGCTGCAATAAACAAGCTTGTCTGTAGACATTGAGACATTGACATGCGAGATTGGTGTCCTACGGCACAATGCACCCAGTGACAAACACCCCACCAAAACAATCATCAAGAAATGAGCCATTTCCAGGAAAGCACATGTAAAGGTCAAATGTAATGCAGATGGTGTGAAAGCTCTTCCATATATAAATAACCTGTCTGGTTTAATGAGTCATTGGGCTGTTTTTTTTTTCTTTCACAGTTATTGTTATTACCATAGATTCAAGAGATTCAAGATTCAAGAGTTTTATTGTCATATGCACAGCAGGACAGGCAGTTACACTGTACAATGAAATTGTTACTTTGCTGTTCCTCCATTTACCAAATATAATCTTAGTATAAACTTAGAAGAAAATACTAAAAACAGTAAAAAAGGACAGTTATATGCGAAAAGTTGAAAGAAAAGTTAAAGTTACATGTGCATATGTGTGAGTATGTAGAGCAGCTGTTCATAAAGTGCATATTGCCATGAACAGATGTAAACAGTAGAGTTCTGTGCAGTAACAGATGTAAACAGTAGAGTTCTGTACAGTAACAGATGTAAACAGTAGTGTTCTGTGCAGTAACAGATGTAAACAGTAGTGTTCTGACAGCAGCAGTACAGTATATGTAAGGTGCAGTTATTGAGTGCAAGGTTGGCCAAAGTTAAACCTGTTCTGAATGGGAGGGGAGAAGAGGTAGTGAGTGAGCCTGATGGCCTGTGAATAGAAACTGTTCGTCAGTCTTTTAGTCCTAGACTTCACACTCCTGTAGCGTCTGCCTGAAGGTAGGAGGGTGAAGAGTCTTTGCTGGGGGTGTGTACTGTCCCTGATGATGTTGTGGGCCCTCCTGATAACCCTGGTGTGAAACATGTCCTGTAGAGAGGGGAAGGCTGCTCCTGAGATGGACTGGGCAGTTTTGATGACACGCTGGAGAGCCTTCCTGTCCCGAGCAGTGCAGTTTCCATAGCAGACCATGATGGAGCTGGTAAGAACACTCTCGACCGCACTCCTGTAGAAGGTGGCATGCCAAATTTCCTCAGCCTTCTCAGAAAGGGCCTGACCACAAAAATTGTATTTGGTATAGGTGTGTGCATATGCGAGAAAATATGTGTGTGTGTGTGTGTGTGTGTGTGTGTGTATGTGTTCCTTCTGCCTTATCCCAGAAATAAAGTGTCTAAAAACACAAGAGACTTTGCTCAGTAAACTGCCATGTGTTCTTATATAACATACAACACAGACAGTTCAACAGTCACACGCATAGAGCAAAAACAACAGCACAGTAACAGGAGAAAGTGACCCTCAATATTCTATGGTAGCCTAAACAAATATGTCTTTAAACTGGATTTAAAACAGCTATCAAGTTTAAATTCCTAATATGGGAGTCAAATGACAAACAAGCATTCAGGGTTAAACTGTAGCCTGTAGCTATTTTTTTTTTTTGGTTGCACTGAACAAACGATTAAATCTAAGATAAAATCTGAAACTTTATTTAGTTGATTTTCCATCTCTGGCAGTGTGTCAAGAAACACACTTGTTTCTGCTTATTTACAAGATGCTCAATGTCCATATGCCACCTTATATTCCACCAGCACTCTCAGTCAATAATGGAAATGATCAAACTCGTTCCACTGACAATCAATGAACTGTGAAAATCTCATTGTAGTAACCGTGCATCAGCATGTTGGAGTGTATTACAGGATACTTTAAAGCTCCACTAGCTTATGTCACTCAACCATGGTAGCGAACAGACAGTACCAATATATAAACAAGCCAAGGAATGGATGATGCTAGGGCCTAATCTCATTTCACCCCAAGCCCAACCACTTGGCCCTTGGTCATGTCTATGTGTAGGGTGTCCTGATTTTTTGTAGAGATAGAGGGGTATGGTGAAGTGTTAGGGCTACATGGCACACTCTAAACACTCTTATGAGAAAAAAAGAAAAACTGGCACAGGCGACCAAAGAAACCCACAAATGTGAACATTGCCTCTGTAAAAAATATGATAACCATCATATTATCTTAGTTTAATGTCATTTCAATGCATTAAGGTCTTTTCCTCATAATGAACACCAAATTGCTAATAGTACGCCAAAGTCTCTAAATTTCTCTGTTCCACCTTAAATGGTGCAGGCTTAGGCACCAGAATCTAACTGCTGCACTATTTAAGGTGGAACGGGGAAATTCAAACAAGAAGCTGACTTCAGCTTCATCCCACCAAGGAATTAGGGGTGGGTGATAACAAATAATTGTTAACCACATATTCTCCATTAATCTGAAGAAGGATTTCACTATTCAAAGAACCATTTAAGCATGCAAGTGGTACTTTGAGTGTTCCTGGTTCTATATAGAACCACTGTCTTTATTAAAGATCCCTTGAAGACTCATCTTTTGTAAGAGTGGAGAGGCTGGAAACCTTTACTTTACATCAATAAACAGCGCTGGTTAAAGTTATTTCCTCCTCAAAACATTTACTTCTATACTAGATCAAAGGAATTTTACCAGAAATAACCAGGCCTCTTTTATCAACAATAAACTCCTCTCTTAGCCTTGGCTATATACCAAACACTCTTAAATATTCAGTTTTTGATTAATGAAGCTAATCTTGATCCCTTTGAACTATCACCCATCATACATGTCTTAAATCTTCCCTTTATGCAATAGATTTTGTATTGTAAGTTCCTATTTCCAAGGCATCACATACATGAAACTGGATGTCAAGTTTCCTACACAGCTCAGACAAAACAGTGGTTCTTTTTGGTCAAAAAGCTGCTAGAAACAAACTGTCTCTTCCTAATAGTTTCTCAGTTGTATCAGGTACATCTGTAAAAATACCTTGGCTTCCTGATCAATCTCAATATGTCTTACAATAGACATATAAGCAATATTACTACAGTAGCTTTTCTTCATCTTTGAAATATTGCTAAAATTGCTAAACATAAAGTTATGAAATGCACTGTCTCTACAAGATGCACAAAAGCTAGTTCTTTTAAAAAAAAAAAAAAAACCCTTAAGAAGCTTCAGTTAGTCCAGGACACTGCGGCCTTACAAGAGCTAGAAAGTTTGACCACATCATCCCAGTTTCATCAACAATACATTGGCCGCCAGTTAAATTCTGCAATGAATACAAAAATCTCTTACTGATATAAAAAGTGTTGATATAAAAAATGGATTCGCCCCTCAGTACCTGGGTGTACTTCTGTCTTCTTATGAACCATCACGCCTACTTAGATCACAAGGAGCTGGTTTACTATTAGCATCTAGAATTAATAAAGCTACATTGGGGGGAGAGCCTTTCATACAGAGCCCCCCAGTCTTTAAGTCTAGGCAAAAAACTTACCTGTTTAGTCAGGCATTTGGTAATGAATTAGATAAAAGATGCAGATCTGTGGGTTCATTGCACAGAGTATCATGTAAACTAACAATATTATTTCAAACACGCACTCAGGTTCGTTGAGGGTGGAGTAGAGGGGTGCTGACATCTCAGGAAGCACTCAGAGCTTTGTGACTTTCTTGCTCTCCCTTTTAATTAGGCTGTAGTCCAGGCCTACCAACAATGCATTGTTCTCAGTCACCCAAACAGCACCAGTTGTGTTTCTTTGTGGAACTGAACAACTGCACGTCCCATATGGTTTGATGCTGGTGCCCCATCTGCCTTGATCAGATGTCCCTGCTTGCCTACCTTTCTGGACCTATCCTCCTCTGGTCAAACTACCTACAATATTGTTGACAAAAAAGGACACAGGAGCATAATAGCAGACCTATACATCACATAGGTCTGCTGTTACACTCATGCGTACCGATAAATCATAGTATGTATAATGTAAGCGATGATGATATTATTATTAGTAGTAGTAGTAGTAGCAGTAGTAAGCATCAGTCATCCTCCTGATAATACTGGTAAAGTGTATTGGTTCTGGTTGTGGTGGAGTGTATACTGAGTGTTTGGCTGCTGCTACTCACCAGTGTTTTGCAGGGTTTTGTGAGTGCTCTGCAATGTTTTCTTTTTGCAGGACTATTTCTCCCAGTGCTCACCGCCATTCCTGGATTTTCTATCTATTTTTCTAGTCATTTTCAGTAGTTGAATCTTGCTTTGTGATAATGGCTATGGCACACCTGCTTCTCACCTGTGCAAGCCCTCTTCCTCTTCTTCTGCACAGTGACTGCATCTGTGGTAAGTGTGTCTCTTCCTCCTTGACTTGTTGCCAGTTTGTTCTGGGGTATGTCACAATCTTTTCTGCTTGTGTGTGTTGTTATTAGTTTATCGCCCTACTACACTTGCTGCTGGCTTCTTGTCAAAATTTCATTAACTCAATCATCGCATCTCTTGTCTATTCTACATTTGTGCTGGGTGACTTTAAAATCCATGTCAATACTAAATACTCTTTCACATCTGAGTTCAGTTCAGTATTTTAACTTGAATGTTTTAACTTGATTCAGCACATTGACTTTCCAACTCACTTCATGGTCATAGTCCTGATTTACTCTGTTCTGCTGGTTTGAATGATATGTCTGGCTCTGGCTCAGTCTCTAGTACCTCCAATCATAAGCCTATTCAATGTAGTTTTTTACATTTGTACTCCTAGCAAATCATTTCTACCTCTTCTACTCCTTCTCTTCAGTCTTCACCCCTGTCTGACCTACATAACCTATTATCTCCTGACAGTATGGTTTCCCTCTATAATGACACTACCACTACACTGCTTAATGATCTAGCCCCTTTAAAGAATAGACTTCTCTCTACCACCTGCTCATGCTCTTAGTTCACCCCTTAACTGAGAGTCCTGAAGGTCACTGGTTGGTGTCTTGAGCACCTTTACAAGAAAACTGGCCTAACTGTCCACTCGCTACTTTACATCCACAAGAATAGGGATCCCCTAAAACTGATCACTCCAAAGACTAAATGGTCTAATCTAGGTAATCTAGGCCGAAAACACTCTTTAGAACTGCTCCTCCATCCTCCTGTGTCAGCATGCCCCTATCCAGCTGAGCAGGCTTTTCTGTAATACCTTGAAAACAAAATTGATCAAATCTTTTGTTTCTTTTCTTCTATTTCTCAGTTACTTCCCTATATTAATTTTCCTACTCCAGGCACAAATCTTTTTTTAACTCTGTGTCCTAGTGGGTTTCATGTGGGCACTCCGGTTTCCTCCCACAGTCAAAAGACATGCAGTCAAGCTAAATAGACATGCTAATTTGCCCTTGGGTGTGAATGTGTGTGACATTCTATTTGTCCTGTTTTTTCCCTGCAATGGACTGGCAACCTGTCCAGGATAGGCTCCGGCTCCCCCCACAGTGCAGGAGGATAAGCAGCTTAAATCATCTGTGTCTTTAAGACAAGTCAGTCAACCTCTGCTGAACCACTGCATGCTATGTTGATGTTTAAATCTCAATAATCCATAAAAAAGTATCAGCTGCACAGGTTAATTATAAAGTTCTGGGGGACAACATCCCAAAACAATTCCACAATCAACTAGGCTGATTTCTGGATCTTTCCAGGCCCAGCCAACGCCCTGTCCATGACCAGTTCTGCAACATAATCAATCAATCAACATTTATTTAAACTTGGAATACATTGAGGGAGACTATCATTTACAATGTAGCTGTAGTAATAATAATAATATCATAATAGTAAATGTAATACTTAGCCATACAAAAAAAACTATTAAATTTGCAACACTGTAATAACTTAAATAAATAACAAATCAAGGAATAGGGATAAAATAATTTTAAAAACATAGTTAAAGAAATGAAAACAAATTAAATATGTAAAAACGTAAGTTGGTACTGGCTGAAGTGAAAGTTGATTAAAAAAAAGAAATAAAACAAATAAAAAAGAATAATAAAAGTGAATCAATCATACTTTCAGTCAAAACAAGAGAGAGTGAGTGGGCGTGGTTATATCCGGGCGTGCAGTAAACCAGGGGAGAGAAGCCCGACTCGAGTCCGGACTGAAGTGGGCTTGGAGTTGCTCGAAAATGCCGAGTTCTGCTCAGAAAGTTCTGCTCGCCGGCTTCTGGATCGCCGTGGCTGAAGGTAAGCGGGAAAGTGCGTGTGTAGAAAGTTGGTCACTTTCTTCTGAGATAAGCCACGCGGACTGTCGTTGTTTGCGTTGTTTGTCTGTGGGTCTGTCTGTGCTTGGTTAGCGGTGTGTATGATGATAGGTGTGTAATGTCTGAGGGGGACGTTGTGGTGGGACTTAAAACCGCTTCTTGTTCGAATTTGCCCGTTCCACCTTAAATACTGCAGCAGTTACATGCTCATCCCTCGTGTTACTGAACGCAACTGCTGCACCATTTAAGGTGGAAGGGGGAAATTCATACAGGCAGGCGGCGAACAGGAGTTTCTGGAGTTTTAAAGCTTACCTGAAACACGTGATCGTCGATTAGTCAAAGGGCATGAAATGGTTGCGCTGTAAATAAAGTCACTCGGAGTGGTTTGGTGAAATTGCTCCGTCCTACAGAAACCAGCTGTGGCAGAACGGAGGGGGTGACAGGAAGCAGATGTCCTCAGAGAAATGAAGGGGTTATATATGCGTGCTGACTCATTGTTAATGATAGTTTTGTGATGGAGGTTTGACATAAAATGTATTTTGATCCATTCCTGGCGGAGGGGTACATGCAGGGTGTTGTAAGGCAACATAGTCCCCAAAGAAAACTTTTTTTTCTCAAATGAAAACTAGAGCTGCCAATAAAAACTCAGACATTTGAGGTTCACCGGTGGTTTTGGATGGTAAATAAAATAGCTGTGTTTGTGTTGTAGACTTGGTGACCCCTGGTTCCTATCAGCTCCATTGTGAAGAAATCAGCATCTGTAAGCCTTTCTAGAGTATACCATCTCACATCAAACCACTCCGAATGACTCCGTTTACATCACAACGACTGAATTATTCAGATTTTTTAAAATTTGGTGGATAAATTGTTGTTAAAGTGCTATCACTTCATCGATTTTTTTTTTTCAAATTTTTTGTGTTGTTTAATCGTCCAGATATAAACATTCATGCAGAGCGGTTTGGTGTGAAACGCTCTGTTCTAGAGGAACGTACGGAGTCAGAACTGTTCACAATGGTGGCGAAATTGAGCCAGACGTCTGAAGTGTTTAACGCCTCTAAAACCTTTAAGCCTCTAAAATTACACTGAATACACTGTGAATAAACTGCCTGCTGTCTGAGATGTTTAACTAGAATTTGGCCTAAAGAAATGTTTAAAATACAGACCTGGTGGAGATGTACATACAAGGTGAAATACTCCCCAAATGAAAACTTAGTTTTTCAAACTTACCACTATTTCAGTATTACCAGCATATGTCTAGAACTGAGAAGATGCATGCAGACTCACTGGTCATGTTGGACTGTAAATAAAATGCCTTTGTTGTAGTTGCTGTGACCTCTGATTCCCATTAGCACCACTGTAAAGAAATCCAAGTCTGTAAGTTTTTCTGAAACAGGGCTGCCCAGTCCCAGTCCTCTTGATCTATCACCCTGCAGAGCTTAGCTCCAACCCTGGTCTACTACACCTCACCCAGGTAATGAAGGCCTTCAGGGACATTTGAATATTAGATCCTGGTATGTTGGATCTGGACTCTCCAGGACGGTGGATGTTCAGGATTAAGCACCGCTGCTGTACAATGTACCATTTTACTTATGTTTGATATTTAACTCTAAATGGCTTTGCATCTTCAGTTCGCATCTGCAGGTCTGGAAAATCTGACCTCAGGCTATGTTAGGTAAACCAAGATGTCCTTTGTATTTACTCAACCTCTGTTTGTTAAACAAGTCATAGCAGTTGTGAGATCTTTGTTGCGTTTGGCTCAAGTTACTCACTCAATACTGTAAAGACAGAAGTACATTTGAACAAGTTATTTCAGACACAATTTCCCCTCAAAATGAGCCCTAATCATAATGAGAAATATGGCACTATAAAATTTTATTATTATAACCCCAATTCCAATGAAGTTGGGATGCTGTGTAAAACATAATAATAATAATAAAATAATAATAAAATAAAAACAGAATACAGTGATTTGCAAATCCTTTTCAACCTATATTCAATTGAATATGCTACAAAAACAAGATATTTAATGTTCAAACGGATAAACTTTTTTTTTTTTTGCAAATATTCACTCACTTTGAATTTGATACTTGCAACATGATCCAAACAAGTTGGCACAGGGACATGTTTACCACTGTGTTACATCACCTTTCCTTTTAACAACACTCAGTAAGCGTTTGAGAACTGAGGACACTAATTGTTGAAGCTTTGTAGGTGGAATTCTTTCTCATTCTTCCTTGATGTACAACTTCAGTTGCTCAGCAGTCCGGGGTCTCCGTTGTCATATTTTGGGCTTCATAATGCGCCACACATTTTCAATGGGAGACAGGTCTGGACTTCTGGCTCTTTTACTACGAAGCCACGCTGTTGTAACATGTGCAGAGTGTGGCTTGGCATTGTCTTGCTGAAATAAGCAGGGACGTCCCTGAAAAAGACGTTGCTTGGATGGCAGCATATGTTGCTCCAAAACCTGTATGTACCTTTCAGCATTAATGGTGCCTTCACAGATGTGCAAGTTACCCATGCCATGGGCACTAACACACCCCCACACCATCAGAGATGCTGGCTTTTGAACTTTGTGCTCATAACAATCCAGACAGTCCTTTTCCTCTTTGGCCCGGAGGACACAACGTCCATGATTTCCAAAAACAGTTTGAAGTGTGGACTCGTCAGACCACAGGACACTTATCCACTTTGCGTCAGTCCATCTCAGATGAGCTCGGGCCCAGAGAAGCTGGTGGTGTTTCTGGGTGGTGTTGATATGTGGCTTTCGCTTTGCATGGCAGAGTTTTAACTTGCACTTGTAGATGGAGCGACGAACTGCGTTCACTGACAGTGGTTTTCTGAAGTGTTCCTGAGCCTGTTTTTCTGCCTTGCCGCTTACTTGCAGAGATTTCTCCAGATTCTCTGAATCTTTTGATGATATTATGGACTGTAGATGATGAAATCCCTAAATTCCTTGCAATTGCACGTTGAGAAACGTTGTTCTTAAACTGTTGGACTATTTGCTCACGCAGCTGTTCACAAAGTGGTGAACCTCGCCCCATCCTTGCTTGTGAAGGACTGAGCCTTTCAGGGATGCTCTTTATACCCAATCATGACACTCACCTGTTTCCAATTAACCTGTTCACCTGTGGAATGTTCCAAAGAGGTGTTTTTTGAGCATTCCTCAACTTTCCCAGTCTTTTGTTTCCCCTGTCCCAACTTCTTTGGAACGTGTTGCAGGCATCAAATTCAGAATGAGTGAATATTTGCAAAAAAACAATGAAGTTTATCCCTTTGAACATTAAATATTGTGTTTTTGTAGTGTAATCAATTGAATATAGGTTGAAAAGGATTTGCAAATCATCATATTCTGTTTTTATTTATGTTTTACACAACGTCCCAACTTCATTGGAATTGGGGTTGTAGTTTGCTTTTTTCGCAAGGTTGTCTGCAGTGAGGCGGCACGTGGCGCGGTGGGTAGCACTTTCGCCTCACAGCAAAGAGGGCCTGGGTTGGATTCACCAGGCGGGCCACCTCTCTGTGTGGAGTTTGCATGTTCTCCCCGTGTCTGCGTGGGTTTCCTCCAACAGTCCAAAGTCAGGCTGATTGGACATGTTATATTGCCCCTAGGTGTGAGTGATTGTATATATCTGTGTGCCCTGCAATGGACTGGCGACCTGTCCAGGGTGTATCCTGCCTTCCCCCTGATCGCCAGATGACTGCTGGGATAGGCTCCAGCACCCGCCCACATCCCCCCACCACCCCCCCTCGCCTCCAAGAATGTGAGGGAGAAGCAGCTTAGAGAAAGTGTGTGTGTGTGTGTGTGTGTGTGCGCGTGTGTCTGCAGTGACTATTTAGGACTTCAGTTGTATTTGAAAAAACTTCAGTTTTTCTAGGCAATGGCAGAAACTGTAGCCATGACACAAAGGTCATGTTCTGATTTATGCTGTGTAACGTCTTTGTGTGTTTATTTTCTTCTACAGCCACTCTCAAACAGCTTCATGTTGAGAAAGTTGAGAATCCAACTCATGCTGAAGAATACCGATGTGTTTCTGATGGTGATGGTGTTGATCCAGCCACTAACTACACCTGGTACAGGTAACTGAGACTAAGTTAACTTTCTCTCAGAGCTGCCAAATTGACAAATAGCCCCAAAAAAAAAGATAAATAAAAAATGACACATTAACTAATGCAATCAAGATGTTGAAGTGATAATAAAAATTAAGTTCAAATTAATACCATATTTACTCAGCTATTTTAGGGGTTAATCCAACCATAAGTCAAAGACAATATCTTACAAATAACAGCGTTTTTACATTTTTTTATTTACTTAAGCGCATGTGTTATAAATGTAGCCATATGGCTGTTCTGCTTCAAGTGAATTTGTTGAGAAAAGAAGTAATCGCAATTTACACTTTACTGGTGACAGATATTGCTTAATCAATTAATAAAGCAATAATGTGTTATAATCTATTACACGGCATTAGTAAAATGACTAATTATAAGAAAATAACATCAGTGAATGCAGTGCCTCTTTATTAGATGAAATTGTTCCTATCTTTTGCTGGATTCAGTTTTTCCCCCCAGTTTAGTCATTATCAGATCCCACCCATAGATTGCAACTCACACGGTGTCTCAGCCGGAGAGCAGAGGGACCTTCCCCCTGTAAGACATCTAAACACAGACAGCTGTGGTGATCACTGTAACCATGGCAACATAAACAACTCAGAAACAGTATAGAAACAGTTAAACAAGAATATCGCTGAGAAAGCCAGTGAATTTATGGAGGTGGCAGATGAAAACAGCAGTTCATTACGTTCTTCTGGGTGTATATTAGAGCACTGTTAATAAAACAACATCAAATGTGTTGAATTCATTCATAGAAATGTTTAGGTCAACAGTAAATTACTGTTATTATTATTATTATTATTATTATTTAGAAACAAATGTATAAGTCTGTTTGTCTGCCCTGTGATGGACTGGCGACCTGTCCAGGGTGTATCCTGCATTCTGCCCAGTGACCGCTGGGATAGGCTCCAGCAGCCTCCTGCAACCCAGAAGTATAAGCAGCTTAGAAGGTGTGTGTGTGTATTCAGTAACAAAAAAACTATGCAAGCTACCATATTTTCTGTCTGGTTCTCAATAATCCTAGAGCTATGTGAGCTGATAATCATTAACCAAAATCATATTTGAAAGCGTACAAGTACAGAGCCAATGAAACGCAGCTAGCACCTACCCAGTAAGTGCAGGAGGAAACCATGGTAAGTGATGTTTTGGTGGAGAAAATCACTTACGAATATGAATATAAAAAAAGTAAAAAGAAAAAGAAAATAAAAATTATATATATATATATATATATATATATATATATATATATATATATATATATACACACACACAAAGAAAATGCTAATGTACATGGTACATACTGTGACAGCAGCATATTGTAAAAGGATAACTACACAGAGTAAAACATGTACAGTAACTGTCTGTGCAAATATGAATAGTGCAGTAATAGACTGTGCAAATATAAATAAATGATTCAGAGGGCTGCAATGTGATTATAAGACCATTATCAATGCATCTTTTTTCTGTACAGGAGTTCTATTTTCCTAATGTCTGAGGACTTGGTAGTTTTATTTGTAATGATCCATAAGGTAAATGCATTATCATCATCATTATCATTACATATACTTTGCTTTAAATATCTAAAATATCTTTTATTAATAAATCAAATGGAAGTGATGTGGCAAGCGAACTAGAAGACTCTCATTCACTGAGATGCTGCTACCACTCATCTGCGATAAAAAGCGCTGTTAGGGTCGCTGTGTCAGTAAAGTATCTTCGAGACTGGACGCTGAATCTCAGGAGACTGAAGGTCACATAGCAACGAAGTCTCGCCTCGCCAGCAGCTACGAAAAGACAGAAAATAAGACGAACATTTGGAGATTGTTGGAGTTAAATCTCCTACGAGAGACTGTCTCCCTAAAAAGTTGCCAAGTTGAAGTCGCTTCTCTTTCAAATTTTCCTGTTCCACCTTAAATGGTGCAGCAGTTACATTCAGCACCTCATGCAGAATTTAAGGTGGTCACAGCCTTTAGGGGAAGTGGCTCTTCCTGAGCCTGCTGGTGTGGGGAGGAGGCTCCTGTAAAGCCTGCCAGATGGGAGGAGGGTAAAAATTCCATGGTTAGGAGGAAAAATGTCCTTGATGATGTTCCTCGCCCTGCCCAGGCAGCGCTTACAGTAAATGTTCTCATTGGATGGTAACTGGACACCTTTGATGCATTGGGCAGTTTTCACCATGTGCTGGAGCACTTTGTAGTTACATGATTGAGATCTCACAGTGTCTGTAACCATGGCGACATGAACAGCCCACAGCAGCAGGCTTTTTACATTTGTTTTTATTTTTATTTCTGTAGTAGCTTCTTTGTTTGTTTGTTTGTTTGTTTTTCTAGCTTGGGTCAGAGTCACACTTTGATTCAATGTAAGATATCGGATTGTGGAGAAAAATTGATTTCAACACGGATAGTCACCATAACAGAGCTGAAGCTAGTTTCGTCTCCAACATGTCATGTACATTTTTTGTTCCACCTTAAATCATGTTGCAGATGGGGGCATCTTTGAGGCAAATTAGAATTTTTTGTGCTTGCAATGTGACTGGACAGGCCCTATGTGAGTTTGTGTGGAATGCCCCATTGAATTATACATATATGTATATTTTATATGGATTGCCACAGACGGAAAGGGTAGAAAAAAGGACAAAAAAACAAACAAACAAAAATAAAAACAACACTTTTGACTATTGTGTCTATAAATGAAAGTTATATAAAAGCCACTGTCATTATATGATGAATATTATGATTAATACTTTAATTAAAGAAAATATTCAACCTTGAGGTGTGTAAATGAGTAATATTAGTAATGGTATACAACTAATCATAACTATCTATGCACCTGTCTATATAATGTTTGCATACAACTGTGTGTAGTAGATACTTTGGCTACTATATTTAAAGAACTGACTTTGGGAATCTCTAATTTGACTCTTAAAAACTAATTAATGGTAAAAAGAAATGGACACTTGTAGACATACAGAAATATCATTTTGTGTAACATTTGTCAGTGACAATTTATTGGTAAAATGGAATAAACTCTATTAGATACTTATTGAAGGGCCTGCTGTTGAACTGGCACCAAAACATTACTTTACAGTGAATTATGGCTAAATATGATTAGACACTTGGTGAACACTTGCTCTAAAATATGTGCATCACAGTTTTTCCTTGAAGTCATATTGTGATAAAGAGATGGCTAAAGGAGTGAATGCTATCTGAACAATCCTTCTCATGTCTTGCTTCTCTTTTTGGAATGTCTTCCATCAGACTGGCACCTTTACTGCCATCAGTGCAGAACTGTTTTCAGGAAACCAGCTTTTGTACTGATGGCCTCCTAAACAAGCATTCTGTTCACTGCCTCAAACTGGGAGGCATCTTATTAAAGGACTAATGTTTTTGTTATTGTGGTATGCAGTCACATGCAAAATGGATGGATTTTCAAAGTGAAAATAACTTTTTTTTAATCTTCATCCTTTACAGAGAAAACACTTCTGTATGTTTTAATGCCCATTTACAGTTTATTTGCTAAGGTCCACATACTGAGGGAAAAAATGAAGCATAATGTGACCTGCAAAAAATATTTTAAAGATGTTAAACTCAATAGAATAACGTGATCATAACAGGAGTTGATGCTATTCGGTGGAAACGTGCAGTGAACATACTTTCCCACCAACAATTTTTTATAAAGGATCATCACTCAAACTTCAGCGGTTGAGCTGTTGAGAAATCAAAGTGTGCTCATGCAGAAGTGAAAGCCTAATGAGCTGAATAAAGCTTAATCCTTAGTTCCTGTTTTATTGTGCTGATGATTCCGTGTCCAGATGTAAATGTGTTTGAAACGGTGATTGCTTTTTGTGATATTACATGCATGTATGCCCTCCTTAAATGCCCAGTGAGTGGCCACCAAACCTTCCACACTCTTCTGCATCTTCTCCTACTCTGTGTTCTTATGAGTCCCTAGGTTGCCAGCTATTCAGTACAATTCTTTTTCTACTGCTAAGTATCCTGCCCTGCATCTAAATATCAAACCAGCTACAGTACAAAGAAGTACAAACTCAGAAAATGTGTACTTTGTGACTGTTTTTTTGTGTGTGTGTGGGGGGGGGTGTTGACCCAATACCCATATGGTCTTCTGTAGTAGGTACATATGCCTTCTGAGGTTGCTTATTCTTGGCTCTTTCTGTCTAGGCAGGACTGGAAAGCTCTTCCTGAAGGCGTGAAGGCAGAGGAAAACAGGCTACACTTCCTGATATTAACCTCTGAGCTTAATGGTTTATATTTCTGTGAGGCTGAACATCATCTGGGTGTAACCAGAGCTTCTTTGTATAAATACACCAATAAAGACAGCTTCCTTAGTTGGATGTTATCTAAAGACAAGACAAACATGTGGGTTCAGGCTTTAGATTACATAAAGCAAAAGCTTACACAGTTCTGTCAGTCTCAATCACTTTTGCCTCTTTGTTTTTGTTCATTTATTGTTTTGTACCTAATTTACCTCATTAACAAAGGGCCCGGACCTGCTGGTGGGTCAAGACATCTATTACTAGCCTTAAGATAAGAATAACTCAATAAATAAAAGTTAGCCATGAGCATTGTTTCTCAGGTTGTCACAGAATAGCAGGCCTTAGAAAGCCTTAGAATTTAGAGATCAAGCCATTTAACTAACACGCCTGGCATTATTCACTTCCACTTTAATCCAGACATCACCTTTTTCTGCAGTTTTAGGGCTGTGAACTCTGCTGAAGCTTCCTTATGGACTTGTGTCTTCAGTGCTGGTCGGCTAAACTCTGACGGCAAATTATCATTCTCATTTTGCTTGTTTTCTGATTGCTTTTGGTGTTGTCAGAGTTGGTATGACACGTGTCATACCAACACGTGTCAAGATGAAAAACAAAACCTCTGATTACATTGTGGGGTCGTGGGCACAGCTGGAGTCATTGCATGGAAGGCAGGAAACACCCTGGACCGGTTCTTAATTTTGTCGCAGGTTTGCATCTCCAGTTGGCCTGACTGCATGTCTTTGAACTGTGGGAGGAAACCCACACAGTCACCAGGAGAACAAAGAATGGACCCTGGTCAAAAGTTAAAAAAAAAAAAAAATCCTACAGTTATCCATTATTTCCCACTATCATTGTCGCCACTGACTAACTGAAGTTTATCTGGACCTTTGAAAGCTAGAAATTGGCTGTAACTAGACCTTCAGAACTTATAGTTGAATAAATTACACTATTTTTCCACATATTAAACTGTCAATTTCAAATATGAGATGGTGCTGTGATCTCTGTGTATATTTGTATGATTACTATCTCCTGTCTTTCTTGCTGCATCTGGGTCAAGTATATACTTAGGCTCTTGCATATTTGTATTAGATATATTTAGATTTTTTAGGATACATTTTCTAAGTGGATAACAAATCACTTTTGTAAGACAGTGTGAATAATAGTGCCTTAAGTCCTATAAATGTAAACTTATTGTATGTACTCTTTTATGCAATACATCCTATACATTTACATTTACAAGATTTAACACATTTTAGTTCAGCTTCAGTACATTAGTACCTTTGTACCTTTTGTCTTACCTGTGTTCTGTTATATTGAGTGACTCTAAATGCTTTATTTTCTGGATATGATGTGTCTATAGTTGCATTCAATCAATCATGAATAAAATAGACACTTCAGAATACAATGCTTTAATATACTGAAGTCTTTATTATGGTGAACAAATGGAAATAAAAGAGTTCTATAAGTACTGATGAGGTGCACAGTATGTTCAGAAAACTGTACTATATTGTATCGACATTTATCACAGTAATGATGCATACAGTGGGGGAAAATATGTATTTGATACACTGCCGATTTTGCAAGTTTTCCCATCTACAAAGAATGTAGAGGTCTGTAATTTTTATCATAGGTACGCTTCAACTGTGAGAGACAATCTAAAAAAATCCAGAAAATCACAGTGTATGATTTTTAAATAATTAATTTGCATTTTATTGCATGAAATACGCTCACCAGCCACTTTATTCAGTTGCTTATTAACACAAATAGCTAATCAACCAATCACACGGCTGCAACTCAATGCATTTAGGCATGTAGAGGCGGTCAAAACAACCCGCTGAAGTGCAGACCGAGCATCAGAACGGGGAAGAAAGGGGATTTAAGGGACTTTGAATGTGGCGTGGTTGTTGGTGCCAGACGGGCTGGTCTGAGTATTTCAGAAACTGCTGATCTACTGGGATTTTCACGCACAACCATCTCTAGGGTTTACAGAGAATGGCCCGAAAAGGAGAAAATATCCAGTGAGCGGTCAGTTGTGTGGACAAAAATGCCTTGATGTGAGAGGTCAGAGGAGAATGGGCAGACTGGTTTGAGATGATAGAAAGGCAACAGTGACTCAAATAACCAACCAAAATCTCTGAGGAACATTTCCAACACCTTGTTGAAAGTCTGCCACGAAGAATTAAGGCAGTTCTGAAGGCAAAAGGGGATCCAACTGTTTACTAGCGAGTAACCTAATAAAGTGGCTGGTGAGTAAGTATTTGATACAATAAAAAAACAGAACTTAGTATTTGATAAGAAACCTTTGTTTGCAATTACAGAGCTCAGATGTTTCCTGTAGACCTTGACCAAGTTTGCACACACTGCAACAGGGATTTTGGCCCACTCCTCCATACAGATCTTCTCCAGATCTTTCAGATTTCGGGGCGGTCACTGGGCAACATTGAGTTTCATCTCCCTCCAAAGATTTTTTATTGCGTTCAGGTCTGGAGACTGGCTAGGCCACTCCAGGACCTTGAAATGCTTCTTACGGAGCCACTCCTTCGTTGCCCTGGCTGTGTGTTTCGGGTCATTGTCATGCTGGAAGACCCAGCCACGACCCATCTTCAGTGTTGTTACTGAGCGAAGGAGGTTGTTGGCCAAAATCTTGCGATACATGGCCCCATCCATCCTCCCTTCAATACGGTGCAGTCGTCCTGTCCCCTTTGCAGAAAGGCACCCCCATTTTTCATGTTTGGCTCTTGATAAGCCTCCCTATTCAAACATTTTGGGTAAGGGGTTTGCTTTAATGTTCTGCTCAACCACTAGTCAGTCACTATATGTGCCACAAAGTGCCATATTGACCATTTGGTAGACATGGATATTTTGAAAATTGTGGGGTCAGAAAAATGAAAATAAATAAATGAAAAAAAAAAAAAAAAAAAACAATAATTTTTTATTATTGCCGTAAACAAGTAAAAACACAGAATATAAATTCCACTGCTTTTTCTTGGTGAGGACATTAAAGGGTTAAAGAAAATCCACCCATAAGAAGATTCAGTGCAAGCTGGCAAAAGTGTGGAATCTATAAGAAAAAGATATACAAGATATGTATCCTGACTATGGTCAAGATTTAGTCACAATTTAATTCTATTTAACACTGTCCTCAGTGTTGTGCCAGTTCACACTGAAAATGAACTAGTTCAGAGTTCATTTCATACTAATAAAATTTTATTAGTTTAAGTTCATAGTTCATTTAAAAAAAATGTAACCCAAGTTCAAATTTCCAAGAACAAACTAGTTCACGTTCATGTTTTTATTAAATAATAGGCCGCTTTTCTTTTATTAATAGAACCTCTTCCTAGCCATCCATTACCAGCCCAAAATCACTGCTACTCATAAACTAAATGAATTAGTCAGTAATACTTTAACTGACTGCACTGTTCAACATTTTCTGTAAGCTACCTGCTTTCTTGACTTCTGGGTGACTGCAAACTAGGTGGCTTGGTGGGTTTTCGACCTTAACATTACTCAGAAGCCGCAGATCTCGCAGATAACAAATGGCAAGGACAGAGATTTCAGACAAACATCAATGATTTAACAAACTGTCTTAACTGTATAACTTAACACTTAAACTTAACAATTTCTCAGTTGCATCAAGCTCATCTGTTAAAAATCTTGGTGTCGTGATAGACGCTGATCTGTCCTTCGACACACAGATAACTAATATCACTAGAACAGCCTTCCTGCATCTCCGCAATATTGCTAAGTTAAGAAATGCGTTATCCCTACAGGACACAGAAAAACTAGTTTATGCCTTTATTACTTCAAGGCTAGATTACTGTAATGCCCTGCTGTCAGGATGTCTCAGCAAAAGCCTCAACAAGCTTCAGCTAGTCCAGAACGCTGCAGCCAGAGTCCTCACAAGAACCAGAAACTTTGACCAGATTAGCCCAGTTTTATCAGCCCTGCACTGGTTACCAGTTAAATTTCGCATTGATTTATAAAATTCTATTACTGACCTATAAAGCTCTAAACGGACACGCCCCTCAGTACCTGAGTGACCTTCTCTCCTACTATGAACCATCACGCCTACTTAGTTCACAAGGTGCTGGCTTACTACTGGTACCTAGAATTAATAAAGTTACATCAGGGGGGAGAGCTTTCTCATACAAAGCCCCCCAGCTCTGGAATAATCTTCCTGTTAATGTTCGGGAATCAGACACAGCCTCAGTTTTTAAGTCCAGGCTAAAAACTTACTTGTATAGTTAAGCCTTTGGTGATTAGTCTTCTCTGTCAGATCTAGACCTGCCAGAGTCTCTGCTGCTCTGTTATACTGTAATCTGTAGTCAGCCACTCTTTACAGAACTGAATGAGTTTTTCTTTCCTTTCTTTGACGAGCTGATCAGCTGCCCATCTTGTGTGTCTGATGCTGTTGCCTCTTCTGCCTTGATCAGGTGCCACTGCTCACCAGCCTTCTGGACCGGCCTGACCATCACTGAGCTTCTTGCTTTACAATGCTGTGCAGTCCTCACCCTCAGATGCTGCTGCTGCTGCGGCTGCATGATCATAAATGAATCAAGTTAATCGCTGCTTTTCTTTTTCCCACTTTGTACTATAACACTTTATACTAATAATGTTTGCTATCCAGCTATCCAGTCTAAAGGGTGCTTCTTCTTGTCCCCAACGGTCATAAAATCATTTTTATCGTGTGCATTATTGCTCTTAATTATTATTTGCTTTGAATTAGTTTTTACAGTGTACCTCCTCATCTTCCAACAAGGAGGAGATACGTTTCCATAAAGATGAAAGTTATTTTGGTGTGTAGTAGGTGCATCTAATTTTAGGAAAATGCAGTTGTGATGAGACATAAGAATTGGTACGATTTGGGCTTTAGAGACATTGAGAGAGTCAGTCTGAAATTAGCCAGACTTCCTTTCCTAGATTTTGAGATGCCTGATTTGTTGGACCAAGTGGACAGAGGGGACAAGAGTATTTTTCTCCCTCCAAATGACACGTGGACCAAAATGAGATATCCCGAGTATACAGGATAAAATAGTGGCCAGTTTAAGAGGGAAATGTAAAAAGTGTCATTTAAATTTCCACCAAAATAAATTTTATTTGAATCAGCCCTCTTACCCCAGACATAAGGGGGGAGTACAATTTTCGCAAATGTCAAAACAGCATTACCAAATTTGTACTCCCCCTGATACAGTCCTCCCTGTAAAGACAAAGTATATATGGCTTGACCTACATACCAAGATAAATCACTGGAACATGCTTGACATGAAGTACACTATGCACACCAGAAATAACAGGGGGAGTATCATTTTAAACAGCCAAATTTAATCCCCCGATATGATCTTCCCTGTTGAGACATGTGCTTTATTTGGCTTAAGAATACACACCAGAGTAAATTTGGCTTGAGTCAGACCCTGCTCGCCAGAGGTAAGGGGGGAGTATCATTTTGGCAGGTTTTAAAAACTCCCCTTGACTATATAAAATCTGCTGACATTTACACCATTCAGGCATTACATTGGTGGTGTGTTAGTGTGTGTTGCGCTGGTCTGAGTGGATCAGACACAGTAGTGCTGCTGGAGTTTTTAAACACCTCACTGTCACTGCTGGACTGAGAATAGTCCACCAACCAAAAATACCCAGCCAACAGCGTCCTGTGGGCAGTGTCCTATGACCACTGATGAAGCACTAGAGGACGACCAACACAAACTGTGCAGCAACAGATCGTTTTAGATCTATCTTTACATCTACAAGGTGGACTGACAAGGTAGGAATGTCTAATAGAGTGGACAGTGAGTGGACACAGTGGTGAAAAACTCCAGCAGTGCTGCTGTGTCTGATCTACTCAGACTAGCGCAACACTCACTAACACACCACCACCAAGCCAGTGTTACTGCGGTGCTGAGAATGATCCACCACCCAAATAGTACCTGCTCTAAGGGGGACCTGACCACTGAAGAACAGGGTAAAAGGGGGTTAAAGTATCAGAGAAAGAGATGGACTACAGTCTGTAACTGTAGAACTACAGAGTGCACCTATATAGTAAGAGGCCGTTGGGGTGAAAATGCCAGTGGCAATGGTAACTTGCACATCTATAAAGACACCATTAATGCTGAGGGTTGCATCACACACATTTTAGGGCCAGATGTGCTGCCATCTAGACACCTTTTTCAGGGACATCTCTGCTTGTTTTGTTTCTTCAACACCGCGGCAAGCCACATTCTGCACATTACAATAGATGCTTCACAGTAAGAGCATGCAGGTGCTAGACTGGGCTGCCTGCAGTCCAGACCTTTCACTCATTGACCGTGTGTGGGAGGTTATGAAGAACAATATACAAAAATGGAGACCCTGGACGGTTGAGCAGCTGAAGCAAGAATGGGAAAAGTATTCCACTTTCACAATTACAACACTTTGTGCCCTCGGTTGCCAAACAACTGCTAACTGCTAAACATGGTCCTGTTCCAACTTTTTTGGAATATCTCAGATATCAAATTTCTCTCATATATATCAAATATATACAAATATATACTTAACATTAAATATCTCATCTTTGTACGGTTTTCAATTAAATATAGGTCAATACCGATTTGCAAATCATTGCTGTGTGTTTTTATTCACATTTATCCTGCTGTCCCAGCATTTTTTGGAACTGGGTTTGTGCTATCAACTCCACCTTAAATGTTTAGATGATCCCTTCTAGTGTTTTGTTAGCACTGTAGCATTCTAAATGAAACAATGGTTAGTGTTCTGTACTTAAGTGGCTGCTTAAACGACACTTAAGTGACACTTCACCTGCTGACTATACCTGCCTTACTGTAGCAGAAGTTTTCCTTCTAAGCAATAAACATATTTAAGTTATATTATTCTCATATATGTTAAATTCTCATAACAAAACGAAATAGAAAAAAACAATAGGATGATATTAAATTTGTTTTTAACAGATGAAAAAATATGAAAAATTCAGTTTCTTCACTTTTGGTTCATTCAAAGTCCTCTCTTCAATTTTGGATCAGGCACAGTTTATTTTTGCTCATCAAATAATGAATATCAGTGTCCTCATCCATATTTAAGCATACAGGTAATAACAAATACATTGACATTAGTATGAAAAGAATAGAATTCTCCAGTAATTTCACATAAAAATGCAACCAATGTATGAGAATGATCATTTCCAGTCCTTCAGAACAACTTGTTTCTTCATGGCTTGCTGTGTTGGTCATCATGAGTGCACATATTATAAACATTGCTTAGTGGTGGCTTTTGAGGGTGTTAAGCTGAGTTGTCTTCAGTATGCTTTATAAAGACGGGGCTGGTCTCAACCGGCGTGAACACGGCCGTGGTGTACTGCAAAGGAGAACAAGCTCATGAGACTGTAGAAGAGGAGACCATAATACACAGAAGAAGAAAAGCAGCTTCTTGCTTGTATGTTTCACAGGGTTCCTTAACCCTAAAAGTCATAATATAATAGACACTAGTAAAGACTGCTACTGTGTTCTTCAGATTAATGGAGAAAGTGTTGTATATAGTTCTATATAGAACCTTTTTGAAAAGGTTCTGCTATTGTTATGGTGTCAATCTCGTAATGACAGAAGAACTTTTTAGGTGCAATATAGCAGCCTTTTCAAAAAAGGTTCTATATAGAACCATTTTCTTTACGAAAGAATAGAGAGAGTACATATTTTGATTGAATACTAAAACATTTTTTAAAATTCTGTTCTGTTGTTTTCAAAGACTTCATGTTACTATGATGAAACATTTTAACGTTTTTTTGCATGAAAAACAATCACTTGAAACCACAATTAGCAGTTAAAACTATGTTAAAACACAAAGAACGTTCAAATGATCAGAATTGGCTTTCATTTTCTATTCAAAACAGATGATAATAGATGATAGTAAAACATGTGGTGTGCTGACTGCTACACGGCAGAATTATCTGACACAATCTTCTAGTCACTATAACTGCATGTGTTCCATACTAAATTTAGCAAGTTGAAAAAAAAGGAGAAAATAGCTTTTCTGAGAGAAACAGTCCAGCGTAACAGTACAGTATGTCCTCCATGAGCTGCACCATACTAGAACAAGGCCTGAAAATGATAAAGTACCAGCTTTAATTTGGTTTGTTCAAACTCCTCTTATTAATTCATGCATTATCCTTAGTCATGTTACATATCACTGTTGGCGTATCTCCAAAATGGTAACTTTAAAGGAGAAGGAAAAAACATACTTTACTTTTAATGTAAGTCAATGGAACCAGATTTCTTCCCCAAGTAATTTTGGGCCCTTTTTTTTTGGTCTATTCTTTATGAAATTTGTACACAATGTAAAGGGCTACAGATGTCAAAAACTGAAAAATGTCAAAAATGGGCATGCAAGGTTTTCTTCCGATAGCAGCGATATATTTGTTAAGTGTGCAAAACGAGTGCGTTACCCTGAGGCAACACTGTGTCATAACGTTAAAATAATTGTGTCTGGAATGCAGCATGTGCTGAATGTAGAAAGGTTGGCTTACTTTGAGCGTCTACATTTAAAAACAGACCAAAAGCCACAATCACCAGACACATCAGAAATGTGTTCTCCATAGTGAATGAAGGGTTGATCTAATCGTTACACTAACAGGTTCAAATCCAGAGCAGGTTCTACTTCAAAGTCTCTCTCTCTCTCTCTCTCTCTCTCTCTCTCTCTCTCACACACACACACACACACACACACACACACACACACACACACTCTGGCCAACACAACAATGTATTCAACATCACCTTTTTCACTCAGCATTGTTCTGCTGTTCTGTAAAATCTCATATCTGCTAAATACACTCATGAGAATCCTGAAAACATTCTGGTACAGTCCTGCTGTAATTTAGTATATATGCCATGTACAGGTAAAATATCTTTGATACAGTTTTGTTAATATTTACTATAGTTATAATTGTTATGCTAGTATAAAAATCCCATTTTAGTAAATTACATCTTGAACAGCACATAGTGAGGCAGAGAAAAGTGCTGGCATGCTTTCAAGTCCATTAGTTTATCTTCACTGATGTGAAACATAGCATTTTTAACATTTTAGGCCTGTACCCCACACAGTCGCCTCCAGCTACCTAGCTAACACATGCTATATCAGGAATTACACATTCAGTAACAGTAGATGTGGGGTGAAATTGTAGATTGAGTTCAGTAATAACAGTGTCACACTATCATCACTTGTAATTGTCATGACAGCTGTTTGATATCATTGGTATAAAGTATAATCAGCCATCAGATTGAACCTGCCTCCTTGTTTCTACCCTCATTGTCCATTTTATCAGCTCCACTGACCATATTGGAGCACTTATACAATTACAGACTGTGGTCCATCTGTTTCTCTGCATACTTTGAAAGTCCCCTTTCACCATGTTCTTCAATGGCCAGGACCCCATTGTGTGAGTGGTGGATCATTCTCAGCACTGCAGTAACACTGACGTGGTGGCGGTGTGTTAGTGTGTGTTGTGCTGGTAGGAGTGGATCAGAAACAGCAGCGCTGCTGGAGTTTTTAAACAGTGTGTCCACTCACTGTCCACTCTATTAGACACTCCTACCTTGTCAGCCCACCTTGTAGATGTAAAGTCAGAGACGACAGCTCATCTGCTGCTGCACAGTTTGTGTTGGTCATCCTCTCGTCCTTCATCAGTGGTCACAGGATGCTGCCCACAGGGCAATACTGGCTGGATATTTTGGTTGGTGGAATATTCTTAGTCCAGCAACACTGAGGTGTTTAAGAACTCCAGCAGCACTGCTGTGTCTGATCCACTCAGACCAACACAACACTCACTAACACACCACCACCATGTCAGTGTTACTGCAGTGCTGAGAATGACCCACCACCCAAATAGTACCTGCTCTGTAGGGGTCCTGTGTGGGTCTGCTACAGTCTGTAATTGTAGGACTGGCCCTGTACTGCTGTCGCTTCCAAACCCACTAAATTATGCAGCCATGTTATTTGGTGGAATCATGTTTTGTATGAACAAACATTATTAGAATGTGAATTAAAACATGCACTGATGAAAATACACTAACCGTATCCCACAGACATTAAATAAATGAAGGAATGAGGGAAACTGCTGCATTCATATATTCTGTCTTCGTGCACCCCTTAACTTTGCTTAAATCAAACACACTCATTTAGCAGTATCACAAGGTTGGTGTTTAGCCTTAAGGGTTCAGAGCCAGTCAGCCTTCTTTTAAAATGTACAGTAGCTGTTCCAAAGGAATGATAGTCATGTGTATAGAATGAGTAAACAAAATAATTGTCTCTCTCAACTCTGTGCACTTTCAGAAAGGATTGTATATTCAATTGAATCATAATTAACATCTCACTCTTGTGTTATTACCATTTTATTACATTCTGTATCAGGCCAGAAGTGCACATTGTACATTGGCCTATATTCACAAAGCTTCACAGACCAGGAATACCAATCTAGGATCGGACTCATATGACTTTACTCAGAGGAACAGGTTCTAGATCAGCATTCCAACTCTTGAGAGGCTTTGTCAGTAAGGGCGAGTGTGTGTTGTGCCTTAAAAATCTAAATGCATTGTGTTGAAGGAGAAGTCCATTCAGCATCTCAGAGTTTAAGATGTAAACAAAGTCATTCAGAGTGGTTTGGTGTGAAATGGTTCATTTTAGAGAAACTCTGATTTCTTTACAGTGGTGGTGATGAGAACCAGGGGTCACCATGTCAACAGCACAAATGTAGCCTCTCTTTTTGGATCTGCTATCCAAAAGAACTACATGTCTTCTGAATTTTTATATGTACAGATGTTTTTTTTTTTAGAATCAGGCATTTTAAACCACTCTGAATGACTTTGCTTTAGGTCTTAATGATTTTAATAGTGCAGAAATTTAAAAAATAGATGGAACTGTCCTTTAAATAATACTGTCCACTGGTTCTGATAAAAAGTGATGGCCCTACAAAATGCGTAGTCGTCCAAAACAGATAACAATTTTTCTTCCAAGAGGAGCCACAACTCATCTGTGTTGGCAAATTGTGGACTAGTATTCTGGACGTGAGCCTAAAGCGGAATTTGGCTGAGTCTTCATTTTCCATGCTTTTTATTCAGTTGAGATTGACAACACGCTTAAAAGATGATTCTTCAGGGGTTCTTTTGATAAAGAAAATGGCTCTAATATCAACCTATGAAAACTCAAAGAACCGTTTGCATGATTAAAGGGTTTTTTGCATCATAAAGGGTCTTTCAGATTGAAGGATGTGCTGTAAATAGTTCTATATAGAAAATTTTAAAAGGGTTCTTCTGTTGTTCCAAACTTGATAACAATAGAAAATAAAACCCGTTTTGAAAATGTTCTATATAGTATCATCTACATTATTGAGAACTCTTTCATTATGCAAAGAACCCTTTCATGGTTCTATATAGAACTGTTTTCTTTACTAAAGAACACGTGAAGAACCATCTTTTTGTAAGAGTGGATGTGGCATTAGGAAGAGAGAGTGATGTGAGGTTCAGGCTGTATGACTGGATATTTACTCACACTTTACTTTCATTTTCCTGGCTTTAAGTTGTTTGTCTTGCCCTCTTTTTTTAGCCTATCGAGATAACTCTTTAGTTCCACACCTTAACTCACTCTTAAAGGACTTTTAAACTGCTGTACTTATGTATTAAGCCTGAATGCATAAGAACACTTTGCCTAGTTACTCTTCTAAGCATACACGGATTGCAGTAGTGCTCTAAACAGAGAGTCTAGTTTGATCTGTTGTTTACATGATCACAAATCTCTGAAGTTTACATTTGTTGCTAAACCACCTGTACACACTAATCTGACCACAACTACAAGCACAGATTGGCACATTGCTGAGTACACTAGCCAATCACAGAGCAGGAAGGTGTGGTCACAGTGAAAACCTCAAGTGTATAAAATATCATGGCAAAAGCTGCCGCTGCAGTGCTGGTGCTCTGTGCTTCAAGATGACTCGCTGTCATCCTCTGATTTGCACTTTATGGACACTTGTCCTCTCTGGATTCACTCAAGGTAAGTTTGAGAAGTTGGACTTTGTTCAGATTGTCTTGAGGAAGGTTGACACTGCTGGCAGAGTAGAGACTGTAGATTAACACACAGAATACAAACACATCATTGTATTTTCAGTAGTATAGTATAATAATCGCTGTTATTGTATTTAGTAATAACGTCTACAGTGTAGACTGAGAATCTACTATGAGGTTTTTCTAGATGTTTTATTTCTTGAGAATGTGAAAAATGTTTTGATGTACAGCACTTCCTCGATAGGTTAGCTGCCTCAAGATTTAATCAACACATTTCAAACACAGGGGATTCTGGATGTTGATTTTATTAGATCTTTAATCTCAACGTTCTTCAATTTTCTCAATCACATTCAATTCACCTTCAGCTCTGTTCTTTATCCTGGACTGTCTTAACATTTTACAGCTTTCAACAAACTAGCTGATTCCTACAGTAGTGCCATCATGAAACAATGATTTTAGACGTGAAGCTGCATTAAATATGGTTTTATATTAATGAAAAAAGTGATTCAAAACTAATGAATGTCGCACAGATGTGACCTGTACCTTACCATTATGTGAAATTGTAGTGTATGTGTTTATATTTGTTTTTCTTTCCATTATGGGTAGAGTCATGTGCAAAGGTTTGGGCACCCTTGGTCAAATTGAATATTTAGCTGATTTTACCTAGATTTTAGTGTAAAATTTCTATTTATTTGCTGAGTGTAACTGTGATGTGGAGCGAGGTAGCGGATGCATGTGCGGAGGTAAGCGAATCTTATTGAGGGCAAATCCAAAATCAGGGTCATAACAGTCCAGGGTCAAAGAGCCAAAACGTAGAGAACGTGGGGTAGACATGACAAACCAGAATCCATCTTAAACACAGACAGGGATTCAAACAACCATACATACAGCTATAAAGACCAAGACATCCAACAAAGACCGATACAAAGACCAGCAAACACAACGTGCAAACACAGGGCTTAAATACAACAGGGATAACGAGGGACAGGTGAGAAACAATCAGGAGAGGAGTTACAAAACGAGGGGGCTGGACTAGAAAGATCAAAACAAAAACACACATGGACAAGACTGGCAGGGGCCAATCGTGACAGTAACATACTGGGGGAAAATGAATAAATTAAAAACCTAACTGTGCTCTAACTTTTGCATAGGCCACACCCCCCTCAATATGTTCAATTAATTTAAATAGTGCATTAAAATGAGCAGAGGCGTGTTCTCTATAGAGGATATGTTCATTTATTTCCACTTTATGTTATGACATTTGAATGTTTTACATGTGTGTCCAGCAGGACTTAATTGACTCAGCATAATCTGTTTTCCAAGGCAGATACTCTGACTTCCTCTGTCTCAGTCAGTCAGTCAGTCTGTCAGGTTCCTGTTTTGCATTGTTAAATCTCTAATACCAATCTGCTTCTGAAAGTAACAACCTGTGGAATCTAAACGTTTCAGTCAGACCACATTCATTTTCCATAGTTCCTCTCCAGATCCTGAAGACTCAGTCATGAGATGAAAAAAATAAAGCAAGCAAGATTCAAGTTGTGATTTTAGAGCAAGGCTGATCAAAATGTGTCCCACAAGCCAAAGCTGACCTATGAGGACGTTTGATCGGGCCTCTCAGAAAGCCCACCCCGTCACCCAAAGAGAGAATGAACACGTTTTATACTGTGTATAACTTACTGAACTCTTATTTTCCTTTTAAAATCGTATTTTAAAGATTTGTAGTTATAATACATTATACAATGTTCTAAAGTGCACTTTTAAAGCTTGATTTGAAGTCAGGCTGCCTTTATTTGTACATTGGTTTTGGACCCCTGGTTTAGAACAAGAAAAGGTGATCTTCGAGAAGTTGAGGAGGTTGAAAGTTGCAGATTTGAAAAGTTTATTCCTTTTGGATTAAGTAATAAAATAATGGGAATAAATTACATTTAAATAAATAAATACATTTCCTTCAAGAATCCATGAACACATCATTGCTCTCTCTTTGGCTATTGTCTCTCTTCAATTTTTATCAGTATCTGTGGACTGGGGCGTTGGCTGGGCACGTAAAGATCTAGAGCTAATCCAGAGATTAGTCATTCACTAAAACGCTTCTTGCCTAAAGCCAAAACAAGAAACTCTTCTAATTATCTTGCTAAAACAAAAAACATTCCATCTGTGTAATGTGTCCTGATAAAGGTTGTTAGACAGACAGAGAAACATGGGCTAAACATGTTTCTCACATGCAATATCAGGCATGGGTCTGGCTGGTTTTGATTTTGGTTTTGGTTTTGTTTTGTATGGAGTTTTTACTTAAAAAGGTAAGTGACTGGCTGCCTTTTAATATTAATGTCCTTCAAATTTAAAGTTAAAAGAACAGAAACACATTGTTCTGTTAACTTACATGTTCAATGACCTTGAACTTTTATAAGAGCCAGTTTACTTCTTATAAGTCACAATGTTTAGTTTTACAGTGGAGGCAGTTTCTCTCACATGAGAATGACAGTCTCCCTCTCTTGCTCTCTGAGCCAGAGGAGCACGTTAATGTACCCCTGAATGGACCCCTGATTATGTGGGTCATGCATAAATAAGCTGGAGTGATACATGTCGTGTTAATGTGATGAGGTTCTGGGCTATTTAAAAAAACATTGAAGGCTGTAGCTCCAGAAGCCCAGACCAGACAAAGCCCATTTCTGTGTAGAAGGTCTTCTAACAGAGACTTAAAAGATTCAGCCCTTAGTTATATTTGCTTATATTTACAGCTGTGAGTCTTGGCCAGTTAAGGTGGAGAATAACTGCATTCTGTCAGACTTTGCTGACATCTTCAATGGAAACCACATTTTCAGTAACCTCCCAAGAACCAATGAGTGGTCAAATATTTGTTTATTTAGTGTAAAAACTACAAGCCAGATGATAAAACTACACATGCACACTGTTGCGTGTGCTCAGCTGATCCAGCTGCCAGCAGCTTATTAGTTGAGCCAACAACCTTTATGGAGGCCCAAATATGTGTCACTGTAGTCTTCTGGTTCACATAAAACTCTCCAAAATAAGACAAGTGAATTCACTGAACTTGTTTCAAACTCCATAGCATTCCAATCAAACAGGAAATACAGCTCATTTATGACCTCAGCTGTTGTGAAAGACACTCAGTGAGCAGAAAAGCAGTGATCAAAACTGCATTGCCTGACAAAAACCAACATCATTCTGCAACGGATAATACCACATGGGCTCAGGAACACTTCAGAAAACCACAATCAAACAGGAAATACTGCTCATTTATGAAATCAGCTGTTGTGAAAGACACTCAGTGAACAGAAAAGCAGTGATCAAAACTGCATTGCCTGAAAATCCTAAACCCTACATCTCTAAACAGTCCCACAACTCCTCAACCCTTTCATATACAGTGCTTACAGGTTGGTGAAAGCATATGGTAGGATAGGCGTGAGCTATACATCATCTATACGGGTACTAGTGTTACACAAAATTAGATTTTAGCTTCAGTTTTATTCAGTGTGATAGAAAACTAAAACTTACCTACAATGTATGTTATTTGTTGTTTTGAAACAACAGTTCAAAATATGTTCTAAGCAAAAGGTCAGTTTCTATTCTGGAAATGGGTTTCTATGTGGTCAACTGTCATAACTGGTCATAGTACTGGGGAAGTTTCCCCATTGTTGTGTTTTTAGGAGAAAGAGAACTAAACAGTTCAAACAAAACAAGCGACAGGTGAGTGGAAAATGTGGGCGCCCCTGGTCAAATCACGTTTTGTTGAGGAAATAATGCATAAGTACCATTTACCACACACACTTTCTAAGCCGCTTCTCCCTCAGGGTCACGGGGGGTGCTGGAGCCTATCCCAGCAGTCATCGGGCGGAAGGCAGGATACACCCTGGACAGGTCATCAGTCCATCGCAGGGCAATATAATTTAACAGGCCTGGGAAAAATACATAGAAATTTTGAGCTAAAATTAGCAGAAAAATACCCTATTTAAATTTGCTGGCTGTAGAAGGTGTTTTAACCTACAACCCCAATTCCAATGTAGTTGGGACGTTGTGTAAAACATAAATAAAAACAGAATACGATGATCTGCAAATCATTTTCAACCTATATTCAATCGTAAACACTACAAAGACAAGATATTTAATGTTCAAATAGATTAAATTTATTGTTTTTTGCAAATATTCAGGCAGCGCTGCATTAAAAACCAACATCGTTCTGTAACGGATATTCCCACAACGGCTCAGGAACACTTCAGAAAACCACTGTCAGTGAACGCAGTTTGTCGCTCCATCTACAAGTGCAAGTTAAAACTCTGCCATGCAAAGCGAAAGCCACATATCAACAACACCCAGAAATGCTGCCGGCTTCTCTGGGCCCGAGCTCATCTGAGATGGACTGATGCAAAGTGGAAAAGCGTCCTGTGGTCTGACGAGTCCACACTTCAAATTGTTTTTGGAAATCATGGACGTCGTGTCCTCCGGGCCAAAGAGGAAAAGGACTGTCTGGATTGTTATCAGTGCAAAGTTCAAAGCCAGCATCTCTGATGGTGTGGGGGTGTGTTAGTGCCCATGGCATGGATAACCTGCACATCTGTGAAGGCACCATTAATGCTGAAAGGTACATACAGGTTTTAGAGCAACATATGCTGCCATCCAAGCAACGTCTTTTACAGGGACGTCCTGCTTATTTAGGCAAGACAATGCCAAGCCGCATTCTGCACGTGTTACAACAGCGTGGCTTCATAGTAAAAGAGTGCGGGTACTAGACTGGCCTGCCTGCAGTCCAGACCTGTCTCCCATTGAAAATGTGTGGCACATTATGAAGCGCAAAATACGACAACAGAGACCCCGGACTGCTGAGCAACTGAAGTTGTACATCAAGCAAGAATGGGAAAGAATTCAACCTACAAAGCTTCAACAATTAGTGTCCTCAGTTCCCAAACGCTTATTGAGTGTTGTTAAAAGGAAAGGTGATGTAACACAGTGGTAAACACGCCCCTGTCCCAACTTCTTTGAAACATGTTGCAGGCATCAAATTCAAAATGAGTGAATATTTGCAAAAAACAATAAAGATTATCTGTTTGAACATTAAATATCTTGGTAGGTTGAGGTTAAATAGGTTGAGAAGGATTTGCAAATCATCGTGTTCTGTTTTTATTTGTTTTACACAACATCCCAACTTCATTGGAATTGGGGTTGTACTTTCATTTAGAAAGTCAACAAAAACGACTCCTTAGATACTGTGATATATCAGGAAAATGTTGATGTTCAATTTGAAATATCAAATTCCAAACACCTGATTTAACATTAGTCAATTTAATGTAGTTATTTACATTTGGAGGCCAGTATTCCATCTTAGCCCTGCGATGGACTGGCAACCTGTCCAGGGTGTATCCTGCCTTCTGCCCCATGGGATAGGCTCCAGCACCCCCGTGACCCTGAGGGAGAGGTGGCTTAGAAAATGTGTGTGTGTGTGTATGTGTGTGGATTCAGTCTTAAAGAGCTTCCAGGACTGATGTCCCGGCTGTCTTCTCTCTTCATTGTAAAGTATCTGGGCGAATTACAGCCACACAGATTACACTGGAATGAGTCGAGTTGTCGGTTAGATTCAGACTCTGACATTAATCACTTTGATGTCTGAGAGAATGTATCTCTAGATTAGTGTCTTGCCTGGAAAATACATACACTGCTCATTGCATAAACCATTATGGGTTTCCAGGACAGGGATTAGGCCTGGATTAAACAGGATGTGAAGATTCTCCATTGAAAAGACAATGTAGTCCAGAACTAGACTTAATCCCATTCTGGGAAACTGACAATGACATTACAGCAATTATATGCTAGGCACAATTGCAGTGTGTTTGGAAATCCGTAGAGGAGGTTTTAGTGTTTTTCTTGCATATTACATTTCCTCTGAGGTCAGCTTAACATTTGTGGATTGGTGAATCAAAAACAGCTGTCAAAATGCCACATTTTGTCAAAGGTGCTGTGGGATCAGTAACATGGGGTTTTAAAATTTCTAACCTGATGGCATGAAGAACAAATAATTAGAGCACAATAGAAACACTGATAGCTATGATACATATTACGACTTTGGGAGACGTAAAATACAGACGGCACCCGAGAAAACAACACAAAGCCACACTTGCCTGATCTGAAACGAAGTACTTGGCTACACAAATAAAACTGAAAGCTAAATGCACTACACTTCCCTGGCCAATAACCAAAAGTACATGGGACAGTGCCCACACTTACCAAGGGAGCTAGACAGAGTCGATTCCTACATGGTGCAAATCTATAGGCATCCCTCTTAACTCTTTGAAACCCCAGGTGGTTAAAATTATCAAGCAGATACCATAAAACAACCTCTAACACACCCTGACACTAGGGACTAAAACCAGAGCTCACATGTGGTAATGGTCTTCTTCGCCTAGCTTGAATGTAGCTTTTAAGCATTAGGCCCCTCCCCCAGTAACAGCAGTCAGGATTTTGATTGGTCAGAGGCCTTCCCCATGACTGACAATAAAAGCAGATAGGTTCTCATGTATCTCTAAAATGGCAACTTTACAGGAGAAGGAAAAAAACTACTTTTAATGTAAGTCAATGGAACCAGACATTTTTCCAATTTTGGGTTACATTTTGGGTCATTTCTTTTAGTCCATTCATCATGAAATTTACACATAATGTAAAAAGTAACAGGTATTTTCAAATGATCTCAAAAACTGAAAAATGTCAAAAAAGGAGATACTGGCTGTCTTGTATTGTGTGTCATTCATAAAGCAGTTCAGACTAAAACACCTCTTATAGCGACAGCATGGATGAATGAGGCTACACTGGGGTACCCCTAACAGGTGTATACGTAAATGGATTGGTAAAGAGCTGCTGGTGTTGCAGATTAATTTGTATGACCTGTGTGGACTGGAGTGAACTATATATTTTGAAGCAAGGTTTATATACTACACTATACATTTACATTACTATTGATTATATGTGCTTATTAAACAAGTTCCTTGTTTTATGTTTAATGCATATAGTCTAGGTTTACATGGTTTAAGTGGCTGGCTATTGTCTTTACAGCTTACTGTTTTCATTTGCTTGGTTGGAGCATTGGTCAGTCGTTTCCTTGTCATTTTTGTTGTATTATTACAGCTCATCCTCAAGTGGTCCATGTGAAGCCTGTTGAGAATCCCACCTACGTTGAGGAATACCAGTGTGTAATAGAATCCAACCCTGAACACACAAAGTACAGCTGGAGCAGGTAAACAAGTGTAAACTTCAGCCAGGAAATGACTGCTGTCCACATGTTGCTGCTTTAGATTAGGAGCACAGCTGCTAGGCTGGTGTTGCTAAGAAACACTGGAAGTTAATAGTCACACAAAACCTTTTCCGTAAAAGACACCAAAAACTTCCCCAACCTGCATCAAATCACATCCATGTCATTATTCAGGAATTGCAAAGAAATTGACGAGATGTTGAGCACAGTACAACTGACTATGGACTATAAAAAGGAAAAAACAAACAAGTGTTCCTGAAATGCCAGTTTTCCTGAGCACAACTCATAAAGAGGATGCCCAAACACATGGCTGAGGGCTTTCCAACACACATGCACTGTAGGTAATGCAGAAAGAGAAGCTCAGGGAGTATAACTCAGAAAATCAGTACAATATCCAATTATGAATTTGAGGACATTTTCTGCACAAATGAGCCTCAAGTTAAACCCTGAATATACACATGAAGAAATGCATCCGTCTGATGCTGGGCCCACCAGTGACTCCTCAGACCACCTCTCAGCTACATCTGGTATGACAGTAAGTGAACACAACAAAGACAGACAAAATCACTTCTTCACTTCTAGCAACATTTTCCAGCATGCCCCAGTGTGCAGCATCCTGCCGGAGTTTGAAGACGGAATAGCACCGGAAAGTCATGTAAATCACGCAAATTTGATCTCTCGCTGAACAGTTCCTTTAACCTGTATCAAGCTGAGCTGCAGCAATGCCATTTTACTCATCTAAAAACTAGTTAGTCACACTTGAACTACACTATATGGCCAAAAGTTTGCAGACACTCGCTTGTGCACCGTTTCTTCTATAGTCAAGGGTATTTACACATTTGCTGCAGTAACTTGCTGCCTTTACTTTTCTGGGAACACACTACTCTAGATGTTGGAACATTATTGTGAGAATTTGATTGCATTCAGCCACAAGAGCATTAGTAACTGATTACAGTAACTAATTAGTAACCAGTTACTGTTGTTGGATGATCAGTTCTGGAATCACTTCAACTCATCCCAGAGGTATTGGATGGAGATACATCACTCCAATGAACACCGTCCAACAGCTCCACATTCCAGTGCTGGGGGGATTTATAACCCTGTACCTAACACTTGGCATGGTGAACTTAGGCTCATGTCTGGCTGCACCAAGGTGTCCCATTCTATTAGTCAGTGCTTTTCTATGAAGATCTCCTGCTTTTCTATGGTGTGTATATATGTATATATATATATTTATATATATATATATATATATACACATACATACACACACACTTTGACATACCATGGATCATGAAAATATATTTAAATATATATAAATATATTTAAAGTTTTTTTATATTTTTGCCATATTGTCCAGCTCCATAACAGATGTCAGGCTCTGAAAACTCCCCTTCTGACAGACCTCTTGCTTTACTCTAGGCAGGGCCAAGATGCTCTTCCTGAAGGAGTGAAAGCAGAAGAACACCGACTACACTTCCTGAAGTCAACCTCTGACCTCAACGGTCTCTACATCTGTATAGTAGAGAACGAGCTTGGAACCGCAGCAGGTTCACTGTATCGAAATTATGGACACAGAGATGAGCTTTAACGAAGGTGAGCCAGAAATAGGCACTGCCAGGAGATATTTCAACTAAAACCAAAATACTCAGGGATCTCAGCGTGAATGAGCCAGCCGCTCTTTAATAGAGGTCTGAACTGAGTGAATGTTTGAATGAGAAAATGGTTAATTATGAAAGGCTCATTTGATCATTGTAATCATTGAAAATATTTAAGATCATGTTCATTTTTATGGCTGATTCTGATTTCTCTCTCTTACTCTCTCCACTTCAACAGCAGACACTAGACTGATAGTAAACAGAGACATGTTTATCTGATTGCTTACATTCCTGAATGTGACACGTGTGAGAGAGAGAGAGAGAGAGAGAGAGAGAGAGAACCCTTACATGTAAGGAATCAGATAATTACATAACTCTATTTTATTATCAGTCCACTGTCTGCTGTGAGATGAGACAAATGATAGTGTTTGTTTTGACTAAAATGTTTTTCTGCTTCTTGTCTTCCTGTTTGTAAACATCCACTAGAATGTTTACATGTTGAGACTAGTGAGGCTTCCTTTATACTGTGTGTAAACATAACTTTATAGGACAAAACCATGCAATACAACAAACTAAATACCCTTTGCTTTGTTTTGGTTTGAAGAATAAGCTAATATGTAAAGCAGTCTAACACCGTCATTCATTGTACAATAAATATATCTTGTACTGTTTGGTCATTTTATTAGAAACACCACATTTTGTAGGTTCACAGTTACTGACTGCAGCTTATCTGTTGCTGCAAAATTTCAGAATCAGCCCCCTTCTACCCCATCCAACAAAGGAAAAGGATCACCAAAAGACCACCACTGACCAGCTGTTACTCATGGTGGATTACTCTCAGCACAGTAAATACACTTACATGGTAGTGTGTGTTGTTCTGGTTATGAGTGTATCAGGAACAGTTTTTAAACACAGTTATAGTCCACACTATTAGACACATCTACCTTGTTGATTCACCAAGACATGTACAGCATCATATGAATTGTACAATTCATATCATGCTATAGTTCTTCATTAGTGGTCAGTTTCTGACCACAGGACATTGTCAGCTGTATATTTCTGCTTGGTAGGCAATTCTCAATCCAAAACTCCAGTAGCACTGCTGTTCCTGATACGCTCATGCCAACATGCCTTACCATGTCTGTGACATTTCTGTGCTGAGGATGATTCACCAACCAAATAATGTCTGGTCAGTGGTGGTTCTGTGGTGGTCCTTTTCCAGGGATGGGTAGAGGTTGGCTTACGAATTCTGCTGTAAACCCACTTGTATGGCAAGTGTTTCTGGTAAAATGGCCTGTGAGTACGAGTTTAAATGTGCCATTGTTTTGACACCCCCTGCATGTAACCCCAATTTGTATTAGCTCAATTCATTAACGTTTCACACGATTCTTTGCAAAAATAAATAAATAATTCATTAGATTCTTACTAATCATTACAGAGATTATACAAGCTGCGTGTGCACAACTGGGCATGATTGTTTCAGCAGTTGGGGCATATTAAAACATTTGAAATATTGACTAGAAGGGGTGTCTGCATACTTTTGGAAATAGTGCATTCACATTAGAGTGGAACTATTTCTCAAGACAAATCTTGATGAGTTGGTCCTTTATTTTATGCCCATAGATGGCTGGGCAGTTTTGGCGCTATAATGACTGTCACGATTGGCTCCTCCCACTCCATGTGCGTTTGTTCTGGTTTTGTTGCTCCGCCCTTGATTGTGTTCACCTGTCCCTCATTGTCCTGTGGATTTAAGCCCTGTGTTTGCCCCTTGTGTTTGCCAGTCTTTGTATGAATGTATTGGTCTATGTTTGTCCCGATCTGTCCGTATTGGCTCTTTGACTCTGGACCGTCTTGACTATGACCCTGGATTTGCCCGTAATAAATCTCGCTTATCTCAGCCTTATCTTACAATGACAGAGGTGTGGTGTTTTATAATACCACACTGAACCATCATTTCTTATTTTTCTAGGATCTGATGGAGAACTCCCAAGAAGAAACTCAGGAAGGAAAAAGGAGGTGCTTTTACAGTAGATCACAGTGCTACTTGCATAATAGTCTATGCCAAACTATTTAATACACTTCCTGACATTTCCTGTTTGAGTATAAGATTAAATGGCCATTATGTAAACATTTGACATTCATGTTTGCTTTGACTTTCCAAAAAGTCTACAGTCATATGCAAAAAAATCCAGGTGCCCCTGGTCACGTGACAGGTTTTCTTGGTTTTCTGAGTGAAAATATGTTAACAGAACACACTTATGCACATTTTCATACAGTTATTCATTTGCTTGGAAAAAATAAAACAAAACGTGGCCTGTGCAAAGGTTTGGCACATTTTGTATTTTATGCTTATTTTTTCCCCCCAAATGTGTTAAACTTGGCCAGTAAAATAAATTGAAATGCCATATTTAAGTTCATAGTGTTAGTTCCACATAGATTATTGATACAGTTCATTTAGTTATTAACTTTCAGCAATGCTATGTGAAAATGTTGGGTCAAGATGGAAAGAGTTAGTGTTTCAGTCAAAACGCTGACTAACGAGAGGTTTATGGGAAATACATTAGGTAACAGGTTTGGAAACTGCACACGTCAATGTCTATGACTGTGATGCTCCTTTATTGCTGCAATATGTAAAGAAAAACAGAAGAGCTGCTGTTCTTAAGGTCACTCATGATGTCAGTGCAGGATGTGATCAGAGAGGGATGTTATAGGGCTACAGTCCAAAAACCTCCAAGTAAAAAGAAATGACAGTTCGTTGCTGTGAAAACCATAGACACTGGTCTACAGAGATGTGGAAAGAGGGATCATATCAAATGAGAAACAGATGTAAATCATGTGTTACGACCTGCAGAGTAAATCACAACCCAACTCCACACTCGTGGAAGATTTTGGACTGACGTGCGAGACAGCGCTCTAGCTGAAGGAATATCTTTTTTGTTAATTTGATGTGTTATGGTGTATTGTATTATTTGTTTTTCATGTCTCTGCTTTCTGCTGTCTGTACTTTTGTTTGTTCTTGTGCTGTCTTTTTGTTTGATCATGCAGGTGCAGCACTTTAAATTGCACTTAAAAAACAGATAGTATGACATAAATCCAGCTTTACTGCTTTCTTTCTTAGCCTGTATAAGTGCATCACAACAAATGCAGCATGACTCAGTTTCAAATGACTTCCAAGAAAGTCTGTACATTATATCCGATACATTAGACAGCAAGTGACGTTACCAAGATGTCCCGTCTGTTTATGAACGCAACACTGAAATCTGATGCCAGCCACCTACCGTGCCCTTGAACACTAACAGGACAGTGAAGACACTAGATTGTGGTGTTAATTTACTAGCAAGGTGTCAAATCAAGTATATTTGTATAGCTCTGTATTTTGGGTAGCTCTTTCTACAGCACGCATTGTCCAGCAAAGTTTATAAAAATTCAAGAGTCTGATGCTCAAAGCAACAGTTGTCACAGTCTTATCTGTGGGCATGACTGAAGTCAATTTCACGACCACATCAGAGGACAAAACCAGTCAACTTGTGAGAATGTTTATTGCAAACTGAACTGAAATCAAGTGAAATGTCATTAAAACTCAGAGGACGAGGCAACAATGTTGAATTTGCTTAATGGCAGTAAAATTTAGGATAAAAATTATGTTTTTATGCAATGTCACTACTGAAACATCTGGATCAATTTTGTGTTTTCAACTCTGACTTTGAACTGTTTCAGTAGTCCAAAACAGCTAGTGTGCCACTTCCCCTTTAAGGTCTAGTCCTCGACTTACACCATGACTACCTTAAAATGTCCTGTTCTTCTGAGAATGAGGCACAGGAAAGGATACCACCATCTAACTCAGGCCACAAACATACTTCCTTTTCCTGTTCTGATGATTTCTTAGACTTGTGTTTCCCAACAAATGTGTAATTGTTTCTATAACCAAAATTGTAACGTTTTAAAACCTCAGTTGATCTAACATTTCATTACACCGTACCGTGCAAAAGTATTGTGATGAAAACAGCACTTAAAGCTTTCATCTTGGACTGAGAGGAGAAAAATCAAGCTATCTTTGAGGAACTAAAAGTAGTTTTGCTGAGAAGAATGAAAGCTTTAATAGAGATGGAGGGTGAACACACTAAACACCTAAAAATGTCTGATGTTATTTAGCTGATTAGGCTTCTATGAAATTCTGGTCAATAAATGTTGGCCGCTTTAACTGGAAATGAGAGATGATAGGTGGACTTTCATGCAGTACTGCAAGTACTTTTAGAGCCCTTCTATTGATCCATTCACACAGTGCAAAAAAGTTACTATCCTCATATTAAATAAAAATAACAGTACTGTATAGTGTAATAAGATAATGACGATGTCATTGGTGTCCTCTCAGCCATGACAGAAGAATCAGAGTAGAATCACATTCAGTGTGCAAAACTGAAAAGTCTCACGGGACATGATCTCAGGTATGAAGCAGAAACATCCATGACTAACAAAACACTAAGCAAACACTGTCCTGCCGCCTTGCATGAGAACTTTGTTTATCCAGGACTTAACCAGGATAAACCCTTACTCTGCGGCAGGATACGGAAGGTTAAGTGACAAATGTTTCCAGCAAATGTATGTTAACACAATCTTTTCTTCATGTGTGAAGAATGTAAAGGACAGAAAAAGAACATGCAAAGCCTACACAGAAAGGACCCTGGTCACCTGGCCTGGGAATCAAACCCTGGAATATATACTGGTTTCAGCATGTAAACTCACTGAGAAACAGCTGCCTTGTCCAACTTGCTGACATGCAGTTACTCTGCAACTGAGAGACTGTAGCTCATATATAGATGCACTGTGTTAGCTTTCTTTTAGTCTCTCTTTAATGATCAGTATGGATATTTTTGACTGGTGGACCACTTTGAACCCTGCAGTGTCATGCTGATACGCTTAAACCAGCACCGCTTACTCCATGTCAGTGTCACTGCTTTAATGAGAATGATTCACTAACCCAATATAACCTGCTCAACAGCGGACCTGTGGTCAAAAACAGACCAGTGATGACTCGAGAATAGAGGAGCTGACAAAGTAGATAATCTACAGACCTCTGAAATGGTGCCTCATTTTGTAGTCAGCATTGTGTAAGTAAGTAAACTAAGTTTAAGAAAGTTACTTTTCTAAGGCAAAGCTACAACTTCACAATAAGAAGCCAATAATTAAAAGGAGAAACACCCACACACACACACATTCATACATACATTACATAGCACATTAAGACAATCCAAAACAGAAAATCTCACAAACACAAAAACAATTAATTGTTACCCAGCTCATGAAAGCTAAGGAATAAAATGCATTTTAAACCATCTCTTAAAAGTGGTCATGGAGACAGAGTCAAGTCCCCCATTTGCTTCAGTTTTGCTCTTGGAACAGCTAAAAGACCTTGATTAGAGGACCTGAAAGATCTGATACTTGTATAAGTGGCCATCAATCGTGGATGTCTTGGCTGTAGTTACAGCGCCCCCATGTGAGCATTTTGTAATTACAGTAACTACCTGGAAATAGGAATGAATGCCAAGAGATTGACTGTAAAATCGTAATATTTTGAGAAAAAGTCATAATAATTGGAGGATAAAGTGGGCTAACTGTAGGGGGCTGTCATAACGCATTGGGGTCTCAGTTGCTGTACTGGCACGCCGTGTGCGAGTTCCACACACTCTCGTCTCTTTGTGGATTGATCACTTTGATTGTCATTCTCATTGTCTGTGAAACTTTATGCACTCTTTGAATGGAACACATAGCTACTGATGGCTGTGTAGATGACCCTGCGAATCTCCTTCAACAAAACAGACCGTTTCCTCCGGGTCCGTCTGGTTCTTTATTCTGTGATATCAACTCATCAGGAAAATACAAAGTACAACTAGTGAACAATCGACACCACCAGGAACCAGCAAAGACTTTTAATGTCTCTATGATTTTCTAAAGCTGGGAAGTCAATGTGGCTGGCAAGTTCACACATCAAAAATCTGATCAGATTTTGCTAGTCTGTAATATTGGGAATTTCTCCTTGATTAAAATTTCTCATTGTATTGTATACAGTATGTTATACACACACACACACACACACACACATATATACACACACACACACACACCTTCAAATGTGGTAACAAGCGAGACGGTCCCGCTCTTCTTGAGCCAGGAGGATGCAATGATCCATGATTTTCAGAAAAAATTTCAGATTTTTCATCAGACTACAGGACACTTTTCACTTCATCTCAGTCCATCAGCATTTCTAGATCCTGTTTATATATTCATTTTTCTTTGTATAATAAAGTTTTAAGAGGTGCTTTAGTCTCAGTCATGTTATTCATGAACAATGAATCTAATTAGTTGCGACTTTACCAGACTTCTGCTGCTCATGTCCCTACTTTTTTTGAACCAATGTTGTTGGCATCAAATTCTAAATGGGCATTTAATTAAAAAAAAACACTGTTTCAACAGTTGGTAGGTCTTTGTACTAGATTTTTAAGTCAATACAGGGTTTAAATGATTAGCACATCAATTGTTTTTATTTATATTTTGTGGAGTGTCACAACTTTTTTGGAAATGGGGTTGTATGTACGCATTGAGATTTCACAACATTCACTCTCCCATCCACACCCTGTGCTTCACTGGTGCTTGATTGTATCTTTTTCAGATGCCTTTCACATGCTATCCATGTTCATTTTCATATACTATAAAAGCATTCTGATGGAGGAAAAAACATAAGAGGAGTTTTTATTCTCTGTCCTCTGACCACTCCCGTCCTCACTTGTGCTTGATAAGGATCAATTCAGTCATGTTTAAGAATTTTATTTTTATAATAGACATTGTTCACAGAGTTCAGGCACCAGGAGCAGCCCAAACACAACCACAGGGAGAAAGGACTGTCTGGTGAAAAATATGTAAAGCTTTTTCTGTTGATGAAATCTCAGGTGATCTTGACATCAGGACATGAGATGTGGCAAATGCATTCATTTGGTGTGGCACTACATGTCCAAAAATGATGGGGTAAAACTTGTCAAACTGTTTCAGTGTGGAAATGTGCTGAGAACTGTTCAGCCTTGCAATGTAAGAGAGATGACATTCAAAGTTAAGTTAAACCACGCCACTGATAATATGGATAAATCATTTCTGTGGTTACACCACTGATTTTGATGGCCACACTGCGATCTGCATGGTCACGCTACACCCATTTCCATGCTTACACCAATGGGGAACCCTCAGGGCCTTTTAGGTCTTCAGAGAAAGCCTCATGATTTCTAGGAATGTCTAATTTTTAGTTCATTTATGTTTTAATTATCATGCTTGTTTTCAAACTCTGCAAATACCAGTGTTCTTATTTCAATGTTAAGATTTCATTGGTGCTGGGTTAAAGGCCTAAAGCACTGATTAGGACATGGCGGTGGAATCTGCCAATAGCATTTTGATTTTTCAATGGATGGGACCAATTTTGAGACTAAATCACTCCAGGCCTCTGACAAACACATGGAATGTGTTTTACGAGTTTAACTCATGCTTACTCTAAAAAATGCTGAAGTACACCACATTTAGCTTAGTGCTTAAATACTATTCAGAATTCCATGGGGTCCTAGCACAACTTGGGATTATTGTACAGGCGTTTCTCAGTCTTTTTTGAGCAAGTTTTGACACTTACAGGCCAAACCAAAAGGTCTAGCTCTGACAGAGGAAGTTCGCTATTTGGTCACATTATGGATTAAATCCTGTTCCTGTGAAGAGGCAAAGAAATGTGTTTGATGTATTTAAAACTACCCTCCAGATAATGAAAAACAGATCCAGGTCATTCAGTGAGAGAATGATCTTGTCAGCACTAAATTTAATAAGATAAGATGCCTTTATTGTCATTGCACAATGTACAATGATACTGAGCAGCAAACCAAAGGCACTTTACACACAAAATAATTAAACATAAGGCTAAAATATATAAAGTGCAGATTTAAGAAAAATAGTATAAAAATCTTAAATATAAAGAAAAAGGATTATAAAACTATTCTAAACAGACATTGGACAAGTGGTAGGTAGCAGTTGGTTAATGCACATTCCTGGATAGCGTAGAGTTTTATAATATTGCACATCTTAAGAATTATTGCACAGAAAGAATGTAGATTGCACACTCGAACAAATAGTGCAGTGAATAATAAAAAGAACAGAGGTGGAGCAGAACACTGGAATAGTGTACAGTGTCCTATGAAGTCAGTGCCAGTAAAGAGTTGTAGTGGTGTTCAGTTCACTTCTACTGAGCACAGTGTCCTATAAAATGTCCTTGTCCGTGTGTGTTTGGAAGTGTTCAGTTCCCCTATGGCTCTGGGGTAAAAACTTTCTTAAGACTGTTTCTCCGGGATGGGATAGACCTAAAGTTTTTACCAGAGGGCAGCAGGTTGAACAGATGATGTCCTGGGTGAAGTGTGTCCTTCAGGATGTTGGAACAGGTCCACCAGGCAGGGCAATGGGCAGCCGATGATCTTCTGGGCCGTGTTTATGACTCCCTGCACTGCTGTCCTTTCTGCCACTGAGCAGCTGCTGTACCACATTGAGATGCAGTATGTCGGCACACTCTGTGTGGCGGAGTGGTAGAAGGACACCAGCAGCTTCTTATGAAGGTTGTTTTTCCTGAGAATTCTCAGGAATTAAAGCCTCTGCTGTGCCTTCTTGACCACTGCCATGGTGTTGGTGGTCCAGGAGAGATCTTGAGAGATGTGTGTGCCCAGAAATCTGAAGGAAGGGACTCTTTCAACACAGTCCCCATTTCTGCCAGAAGTCTATGAGTTCTTTTGTTTTTGTGGTTCAGGGTGAGATTATTCCCTGGACTTCATCCGTGTAGGTGGTCTCGTCTTCTCTAGAGATAAGTCCAACCACTGTCGTGTCATCTGCAAACCTTACTATGGTGTTGAAGGAGTGGGTTGGGACACAGTCATAGGTATACAGAGCATAGAGAAGCAGGCTAAGCACACACCCCTGTGGTGCTCCGGTGCTGAGTTTAAGGGTGGAGGAATGATGAAGACCCCATCTTATAGACTGGGTGCAGTCCGTCAGAAAGTCTTTGATCCAGAAGCAGGTGGGTTGTGAAAGTCCCAAGTCTGTGAGTTTGGTCATCAGTCTACAAAGAGCATCCTCATATAGCTCCCCTGGTGCTCCAGGTGTGTGAGAGCAGGGGTGATGGCATCTTCTGTGGATCTGTTTGCTTTGTAGGCAAACTGTTGTGGATCAAAAGGTGGGTGGGAGGATGGCTTTGATGTGATGCAGAACCAGTCTCTCAAAACACTTCATTATGACCGGTGCGAGTGCGATCGGACGGTAGTCATTGAGGTCGCTGATGGTAGTCTTTTTTGGCAGTGGAATGATGGTGGCAGACTTCAGACAAGGTGGGATGATGGATTTGGACAGGGACAGGTTGAAGATTTTTGTAAAGACCACAGACAGCTGGTATGCACATACCAGCAGCACCCTTCCTGTCACACCATCAGAACCAGTAGCTTTTCTGGGGTTCACTGCCCGGAGCACACGTCTCACTTCATGCGCCTGCACAGTAAGGATGTGGTTGTGGTTGACTGGTCCGTCTCCGCTGCTTTCGCCTCATAGCGAGCAAAGAAACAGTTAAGTTCCTCTGTCAGTGAGACATCACCCTTAACTGTTGTGCAGCTTCTGGTCTTGTGGTTGGGCGAGTTGCTAAATGCCCCTGATGGTCCTGATCCTCAAAAGATATCCCATTTGGTCCTTTTGAAGCAGTCCTGCAGCTGTGAGGAAGCTCTTTCAGGCCATGTCTTAACATTACAGTCAAACCTCATAATGTCTCCCCATTTCTCGAACCAAAACAAAAGCTTAGGATATGTTTAACTTGGCCGTGCCATATCTCAGTTGAGCTTGAAGCCAAAAACTTGCCCTGTTCTGCCCTGTAAGTGAAACAATTGCAGTGCATGCACACACAGGGGCCTCCTGGTTAGAGGAATTAAAAAGTTGTTTACATACTTGTAAACTTGGTATGCGTTTCAGTGCCAGAGTGGCTGCAGTATCATTCCACCAACCTGTGGAATTGCTCATTTCCTTTTTGATTCATCTCTGAGGGGCAACTGCACCGTCATCAGCTTAGCTGTGGTTTAGAGTTTAACCAGAGTTTAAACTTGAATGAGTCACGTGGGTCCTTAAACTCCATTACTGTGTCATTAAAAGCTGCAGTTTAAAGTGAACCCAACCTCTGTGTTATTTAAAAGTCACTAGATGGTGCTGAATCTCAGGTTTAACTGAAGTTTAAAGCAAGATTGTGAATGAAAAAACATGTAATGTAATGTAAGTTGATATAATGAGATTTTTTCCTAGTCATTTTCAATAGGTCCACTCCTGAAATTGACACAATATGTTGCTGAAATTGACGTGAACTCAAAATATGCTAAATGAATTGAAAAATATAGTCACAAACGCCAATTCTAGGCTTCAAGTTTGTATTGCCTTCATAAGGACTTGTGCAGTTTGGCCCACGGAGGCTTAACATGTTTGGGCCTGATTTCCAGACAGAGGGGAGTCAGGGTCTATCAATAGGCCTTTATTGTCCATAAATGTTGCACAGTGGTCTTTATACATGATATATACCAAAGTTCATATATACAGGTCTGTTGAGCTTTGTATAGCATGCAAGAGATTTATAACAAACACGTCAAAAACATGCCCTTTTATGACGTTGTTGTGTTTGCAAAGTTATTTAGTTTTCAGTGTTTAACCAATTTTTATACATGCTGTAATGAGGCATTGTGCACTTATAAGGGGCCCTTTTGAAGCCAGAAGTTGTCAAAGGAACTCTGTAGGTTATGATTATTGATTGGTGTAATAGGCTGTAGACTTTGAATGAACAATGTAAAAAACTGGACAAAGATTCCAATTTGTAAAGTTTTTCAGAGCAGAGAATCACATGGCAGTGGTTTGTTATCTGTAGACTACGTGATATAATCATAGGATTTGTAAAGATTTTCAGTGTTTTGAGCACTTTAGCATTTTTCTAGAGGCCAATCTGGGCCAAACTTTACACACTTCATCTCTCTCTATGTATACAAGTGTTTCAAATTTTGAGATGATCAGACCAACAGCTGTTGAGTTACAGCTTTTTAAGTTAGTAATGCCATAGCTGCTTTGATAGGCAGAGCTTGAACCCATTCAGGTGTGGTTTGAGTGAGATTGGAGGCCACTAATGAAAGTCTCTTTCTAAACTAGCATGGTTCCCAAAAAACTTAGTTAGCTTTTTGGAAAATTGTCTTAAATAGTACTGTATGCAGTGGTTCTCAAAGTCAGTCCTGGGGACCTAATGCTCTGCACATTTCTAGACTGATGTTTCGTTCCACACAAAAGTTTATGCAAAAGTTTCCATAAAAATCCAGCTTTGTTGACTTTCTGTGTGAGTAAGAAAAGTTATTCTCCACTCTCTACCGGATGTGATCAGGCTCCAGTCCTCGTGGGCCAAGCGTCATTAAACACTCATCAGCTAATTAGCAAGACCTTCATAAACTGAATTCAGAACATTAGATGAGGGTACACACTAATCTCTGCAGCACTTTGGCCCACAAGGTCCCCAGTTTGACATGCTTGCTGCATAGAGAACACAGTTCTACTCATTTTAATACTCAATTACTGTTTAATTGCTGAATTCAGGTGTTTTATACCTGCCATTTAAATTTTCCAAAAGGTTCAATACATTTTTTTAAAGTAAAAATGGCAAGTTGAATGAGTGCATGTATTGAGATACACTCTGCAGATGTATTCTTTACAATAATCATTACAGTGCAGTGATTTTGGGTGATGGGGTAAAGAAAGAAACTACCAGAACAGTTACACAGACATCATTTAAAATAGGCGCAACCAGAGCAGGCCGAAAAGGCTTTAGTGGAAAAAAGGTAGACAACCTGAAGTATTTCCTAATGCACTTCAAGAAGTGAGTTTAAGTGTTCAGGATGTCTGTCAGATAGTTGTTTCCTCTTGTTGGCAGTCCTTTAATGTTTGAGCGCAGTATTGTGGGCTGGTTTGACCGAATTACACGTCAAAGTTGCTAAGTACAGGAAATGTGGCTTTTGCATTGCCATTGTTGCAGCAGGTTCAGGTTTCTGCATGTCATAAAATTTGTAAGAATGGCAGAAAATGCAAGAGAACTCACTTTAATGAGGATTGTGAGTTCTTGGCTGATCAAATCTGTGCAAGTTTGGGTCTGCAGTTCTGTCCATTACATCACTTGTTAATCATGCAGTTGCGCTGATCACAGGCATGGCCCTGCCGTCAGTGTTTATGTTCAGCCGTATACAAATGTTTGGGCACCACTGGTCAAATGACATACTTCTGTGATGTTTTCTTGTTTTTCTAAGGGGAAATTTCTAATACAAGTTACTAATACAAGCCTTTCTAATACAAAACCTGGGAGTTTCCAAGAACAGATGACATTTCTTTTTTTATTTTATATATTAAGTCACTTGTATGTAATTAGTGGCTATTTTTTTATCTAATGTGGATTGTTCCAAATATTTGAGCCCCCTTGATCAGTGATCTGTCCCCGAGTTTCAGGAGTGTGTAAAGAAAGCAAAAATAAATGATTACTGATGTGCCGGGAAATGCCTCTGGATGACATCATGCATGTCTCGCTATTGTTCTTCTGCTGTTACATAACTGGAAGTTAATGTTCTGAAACAAACTCTAAAAGCAAACACACGCACACTTTCTGAAATGGGTGCCTTCTTGGGTTAAACAGTAGGGTGGGGTGGATATAAGATCAGAAATCATGGGTGAATATAATGAAATTATTAATAAAGTATTCAGTTTTTGTTATTGAATACTTTGTAATTATTGTGTTTACTTGAATTCATACAGAATCAAAACTCCAACTGAAAATGGACTATTTTCAAAGTGCATTCTAGTCAACTTTGAATAATTTTTGATAATTTATTATCAAAGTGCTTATAAACTTTCAGATTAACCAAGGGATAAAACAGATAAAGTTAGAAACTTGATCATTTCCACGCACTGCTTCAGTTTTTAAACTAACCAAATTTGGCAGTAAAACCTTGAATTGGTTTTGTAATGGGCACTTATGCCTTCTGATATTCCTTGTGCTCATTCTGTCTAGGCAAGGCCAGAAATCTCTTCCTGAAGGCGTGAAGGCAGAGGGAGACACTGCACTTCCTGAAGTTGACCCCGGACCTCAATGGTTTATACTTCTGTGAGGCTGCAAATCAATATGGTGTATCCAGCGCATCATTATATAAATACACAAATAAAGAGAGCTTTCTAAGTTGCATCTTAACTAAAGGTAAGATAAAAATGTGGGTTCATGTTCTAGACTGCACAAAACAAAAGCTTATAAACACAGTTCTATCAACTACACACAGTTCTATGACTATTACCTCAAACTCCAACTCAAATATGTCTGGAGTTTTGGGTAGAAGACCCAGGACCAGCTCGTCATCAAAAAGAAATAACAAAGAAGTGAAAAATTGTAATGGTTTTATTAATCCAGATAATCTGAATTTTATAGATACAACTCCAGTTACTTCACACTTACGAGAAAACCCTGCAGTAAATGCTGTAAAAATAGAAAAGCTTTAGGCATAATTCATCTTAACATTAGAAGCCTACTTCAGAAGGATAAATGGATCAACTTAAAGTCGTGTTTGCACAATCTGATCCAGATATTTTAATCCTAACAGAGACTTGGCTTAGACAATCTGTAAGTGATGAAGACGTGGCTTTAAATAATTGTAATCTTTTTTAGAATTGACAGAGAATCAAGAGGAGGCGGAGTAGCTATTTATGTAAGAGTAACTATACAAGCCACCATATTCACTGCAGTCTCCAAAGAAAAATACTAGTTCATAGCTCTGAAAGTGTCCCTTGGGAAAAATAACTCTTTTAGCTGGGATATACAGGCTTCCCTCTGTTCCGTCTTCTGCTCTTGATGAAATAGCCACTCTCTTATCACAATATACCACCACTGAAATGCTGATCCTCTGGGCTTTTAATCTTAACTGGCTTTCTAATGCATCCAATTACAAATAAAGGAATATGTGGAAATCTTACCCTCACACAATTGATCATGGAATCAACACGCCCAAATCTGAAGGATCCCACCAAATCTACCCTGGTAAACTTAATTCTGTCCAACAAAATGGACAGAATTGTTGCCTCAGCAGTCTTTGACTTTGTTATTAGTGACCACTGCCCCATTGGATGCATTAGAAACAGCTACAAAAACAAAACAGGCCCTCGGATGGTGGTTAGAAGAAATTTTAAACATTTTAGCGAACAAGCTTTTCTATCTGACTTAACAATGAGTGAAATACACCTTACACTAGAAATTCCAGATGTTGACTTGGCACTAAACTACTTTAGCAACTCATTTCTAATGGTGGTAAACAAACATGCCCCCCACAAAAAGCAAAGAATAAGAGACAGATCAAGTCCCTGGTACACTAGTGAAGTTTCTTCATTGTTTAAAGCCAGAAATAAAGCTTGGTCCACTGTTAGATGCCCGAGAGAGAGAGAGAGAGAGACCACTGGCTCACATTCAGACAACTGAGAAACAGGTTTACCTCTGCAGTTAGAAAGGCCAAATCAGATTATTATCTCAGCCTGAATATCAGCTCTACAAACACTCAGATCTTCTGGAAAACTGTAAAGTCCCTTAAAAGCAATTCCTCTATCCTTCCAACCAGTTTTGCTGATAGCCGATGATTAGCTGACATCTGATGAGAAGGAATTATGTAGTTTTTAACACACATTTTGCTGCAGCTGGTCACATTTTTGAAAATATTGACTCAAATTTGCAGTTAGATAAAACTGACAACAACTCTACTGCTACACAGAGCACGTGGTCTCTTCACACTCCAGCCCTTCTCTCCAATCAGTAGCAAAATTTCTTACTACTATTAATCCACGAAAAACTACAGGTGAAGATGTGCTGGACATTTACTTCTGACGTCTAGCAGCCCCAGTTATTTTAGAATACATAACCTATATTTTTAATCTTTCTCCAACGTTTTAACAGCTTTACTCACCAAAATGATTTTCCTTCTATAATGATACCAGATACATAGCCATGTTTCGACAGGCCAGTCACCTTTTAACAGGAATTTGGGATAAATAAGCAATATTTTAAATATCAACAGTAATAATATAAAAATTATGCTCCCATTGAGAACCTGTACTTCATTATAAATAACAAACAGTATAACAGTAAATGCTAAAGCATATGGTTTGTGCAAATTGCAACTTTTTTCTGATGCATCAAGTTTACACACAAAAAAAAACAATTTATATTTTATGTAAATATAGGAATTTAAAAAATTTCATTTTGGCAAGTGGACTAATAAGCCATAGTGTCAAGCATGCAATATGGGAAAGATGTGTGTGTGTGTGTATATACATACATACATACATATACATACATACATACATACATATATATATATATATATATATATATATATATATATATATATATATATAAATATGTATACCTACATTGTATAACTCTGATGTTGTCTCACTTCACATGACTGGGAAAATCCTTCCCCTCCAACTTCTGCTCCACCACAAAGTAGGGCTGGGCAATAAAACGATAACGATCATTATTGCGATATAACTTCCTCAATACAGCGATAAGAAACGTCCAATAAATTGTTGATGTAATACACGATTTCTACTGCAAGGAAAGCTACACTACTCTGCTGGCACCAGGAGAGGGCACACACCTGTGGGTTTTTCTATATGATTAGAGATGGAGGCAGCAACAAGTGAATGAGTCTAGTAATGTCTGAAACATGGAGTTATACATTCCCTGTTTGAGTGGAGCGACTGGCAATTTGTTCTCCTGTGACCAAGTGTGAGTGAAGAGATAAGTGGCGTAACAGTACTGACCTAAAGTGACCTCACCTCTTTCCGTACATCCTAACAAGCATGTCTGCTCCTCTCAACTAAAGTGCTGTTACAGTGCTCAAAAAGTCATACTTATGTATTATTGTACATTCCCAACCAATGAAAGTGAAAAAAAGAAGTGGGTTCATGTAAGTTACAGCCCTGAAAATACACTGAGGAAGTTGTGAGGTATTGGAAAGTGGGAGAATGCTATCTTTCCAGGCTAGCTGTTTTTAGCAGAGGTCTAACTTGCAGTGCTCCATCACTTGCACAGCACAGTGAATTGATGATACTGTAGATCAAACAAGACACAGACAGTTTAAACATAAGTAAAATTAGGACTCTGTTTGTCGCTTGTTAGATATATTGCAGTTCACATCTTAAACTACTATGATAGAATAGAGAAATCCAGCCATCTGCTAGCTGGTGTCTGAATCCTGTGATGCACTCTGACATAACCTCACACCTTACACACAGCCACAGTCTTCAGCACTTCATCAGGTAAAAACAGACCAAAGATCATTTATAAGGTTCTACCCAGGATAAAGTATGTCTGTGATTTGAGACAGACGGCAGCGCTGATGTGTTAAAGCAATAAGATGCGAGAGCCCATGCGACTTTACCATGTTAAAGGCTTGAACTGGGCACGCAACGCAATTTTCAGCTGCTTTCACACCAAACATTAAATGAATGAAAATTCACTGCTGACGTGGAGATTCGCCGGGCAGAGCTCAGTGAGGAGCACGGCCGAAACGGAGCCCACCCTGGCAGATCCAAAGGGTCATTTTTCCAATTTTACTCAATGCACTTCGGCCAGTCGTTTCAGCGTGGCCAATAGGAGAGCAGCAGGTGAGTCTGGTGGTTCCCTCCCTCACCTGATGGGTTGGATTTTTCAGAGAACGCTGCCCACTTGGTGAACACTGCACACACCGTAGCTGCTGTGAAAGGGATCTGAGTTCTAATGGAGTTGTGGTCTGAACAAGAAGTGGTCTGAGATCTCAAAGGACCAGAAAGAAAACAGTCCTCTTTACAGTTCACTTACATTGTGAACTCAAAAAGAACTAAGGCCATTTGCAGTTGGTCCCCTTCCAGGTTCACTTTAACAGAACTCGGTTTGATTCTTTTAAAACAAACCATATGTGAAAACACTTAAATTATGACTATTACAAAAACTGCGGCCTTGCTTTTCCAGCTGATAAAAACAGCTCACCAGAAACCTTCTCCCACTGTGACAGATTTGTGAAATGTTCCACTGCTTGGCGAGTGTTTGTCATGTTCCAACTATGAAGGATAGTTTAAAACAACGATTAACCACCCAGGAGCAAAAATCAGCCTTCAAACTTCAAAAGAAATAATGATTTGACATTTATCACGATATGTGTCGATATTAAACGATATGAATTTTGTTTATCTTGATAACATTTATGGCCATATCACCCAGCTCTACCACAAAGGCTCTACACCACAATAAACACAAGACTGTTAAAGTACAGTGGAAGCTATCCTGTTCAAAATAAAGCGTACAAACATTTAAATAATCTGTCGGTGAAGGTGGAATAAGGAAAAGGCTTGCCACTATAGCATGTTGGCCATCAAGATCATAGCTTTAAGCAGACTTTGGCTTTTGATATTGACTGAAATCCTCTGATTGCGGTGTTTTTCCCTTGATGAGCAAGGCCTCACTTGCTATTCCTGCACCAGCACCATTTTACAATCTGAGAGAAGTTCAAACACTTATTGGTGGCAGTCACTGTTAGTTAACAGCTGCTGCCTCCAATATAAATTACAAATATACTGGGTTTGTAGTTCAACATAAATCTGTTGTATTTGATGTTACACAAAACATGTGTTTTTTGTTTGTTTGTTTGAGGCTAACGTTACTCACACTCATACACACTCCGTTCAGCTGTTGTGAAATTACGTCCCTCCACTTCGCACGGCTCTTCAGCTCCACAGCTCCTGTGCAATCATGGGATAGGAGAGTGTGCTGTGGTCACATACTTCAAAATCTCTGCCAATGTAGTACATCATCCGGGGAACTTTCATGTACTGTTTTCATGTACTGTTTTAACCTAAAGTCGAGAACCTGGCTGCCTTAAAGATTTTTTTTTACTTCAAGTAATGCATATTGTTTTGCATTCTGTCACTTTAATTATATTTTAAGTGAAGCCAGTTTACTTAATTTTATGAGCACTCAAGGTTCAAAAGCCAGAATCTGTTGGCCCTTTCCCAAGTGGGAAAATGTTGCAGGTATAATATATATATATATATACACTGCTCGAAAAAATAAAGGGAACACTCAAATAACACATCCTAGATCTGAATGAATGAAACATTCTCAATGAATACTTTGTTCTGTACAAAGTTGAATGTGCTGACAACAAAATCCCACAAAAATCATCAGTGGAAATCAAATTTATTAACTAATGGAGGCCTGGATTTGGAGTCACACACAAAATTAAAGTGGAAAAACACACTACAGGCTGATCCAACTTTGATGTGATGTCCTTAAAACAAGTCAAAATGAGGCTCAGTATTGTGTGGCCTCCACGTGCGTGTATGACCTCCCTACAACGCCTGGGCATGCTCCTGATGAGGTGGTGGATGGTCTCCTGAGGGATCTCCTCCCAGACCTGGACTAAAGCATCTGCCAACTCCTGGACAGTCTGTGGTGCAACGTGGCGTTGGTGGATGGAGCGAGACATGATGTCCCAGATGTGCTCAATCGGATTCAGGTCTGGGGAACGGGCGGGCCAGTCCATAGCTTCAATGCCTTCATCTTGCAGGAACTGCTGACACACTCCAGCCACATGAGGTCTAGCATTGTCCTGCATTAGAAGGAACCCAGGGCCAACCGCACCAGCATATGGTCTCACAAGGGGTCTGAGGATCTCATCTCAGTACCTAATGGCAGTCAGGCTACCTCTGGCGACCACATGGAGGGCTGTGCGGCCCTCCAAAGAAATGTCACCCCACACCATTACTGACCCACTGCCAAACCGGTCATGCTGAAGGATGTTGCAGGAAGCAGATCGCGCTCCACGGCGTCTCCAGACTCTGTCACATCTGTCACATGTGCTCAGTGTGAACCTGCTTTCATCTGTGAAGAGCACAGGGCGCCAGTGGCGAATTTGCCAATCCTGGTCTTCTCTGGTGAATGCCAAGCGTCCTGCACGGTGTTGGGCTGTGAGCACAACCCCCATCTGTGGATGTCGGGCCCTCATACCATCCTCATGGAGTCGGTTTCTAACCGTTTGTGCAGACACATGCACATTTGTGGCCTGCTGGAGGTCATTTTGCAGGGCTCTGGCAGTGTTCCTCCTGTTCCTCCTTGCACAAAGGCGGAGGTAGCAGTCCTGCTGCTGGGTTGTTGGCCTCCTACGGCCTCCTCCACGTCTCCTGGTGTACCGGCCTGTCTCCTGGTAGCACCTCCAGCCTCTGGACACTACGCTGACAGACACAGCAAACCTTCTTGCCACAGCTCGCATTGATGTGCCGTCCTGGCTGAGCTGCACTACCTGAGCCACTTGTGTGGGTTGTAGAGCCCGTCTCATGCTACCACGAGTGTGAAAGCACCACCAACATTCAAAAGTGACCAAAACATCAGCCAGAAAGCAGAAAGGTACTGAGAAGTGGTCTGTGGTCCCCACCTGCAGAACCACTCCTTTATTGAGTGTGTCTCGCTAATCGCCAATAATTTCCACCTGTTGTCTGTTCCATTTGCACAACAGCTGTGAAATTGATTGTCAATCAGTGTTGCTTTCTAAGTGGACAGTTTGATTTCACAGAAGTTTGATTTACATGGAGTTATATTGTGTTGTTTAAGAGTTCCCTTTATTTTTTTCAATAGTACATGTATATATATATATATATATATATATATATATATATATATATATATATATATATAGGTCACATTAATCATTAAATATCTCATCTTTGTATTGTTTTCAACTGAATATATTGCTGTTGTCAGAAGAAAACTTTGTCTAATCTCCAAAATGAGAATTTTACAGGAGAAGGAAAAAACCTATTTCACTTTTAATGCAAGTCTATGAAACCAGTCCATTCTTCATGAAATTTAAGCACAATATAAATTTATCTGTACAGTGTCTGATTATGAATTTGAGGACCACATTTTGTGCATAAATGAGCTTCAACCATATATGTTTAAGTGGTCCTCTAAGCAAAGTCTTGTATTAAATTGCAGTGGCGATGGTCAGTCACTGGAAATTCTCTTTAGTCAAGGTTTGCACTGCATTTTGCCCCACACTGACTTCTAAAGAGACTGCTCACAGTTGTGTGCAGAGGATCAAGGGAAGTTTAGGGACACATGTGATTAACAGCTGGTGAGGGAAGAGATTCACTTTTCTGTAATGTAAATGGAGCCACATCTGTGAATCCAGCTGATTGAGATCCCCAGCTGATTGTTTCCTGGGGAAAAAGCTGAAACCTTAGTAAGGCAACCAAGTGATTCCAGCTACACTGGGCTGTTATAAAGCTATCGTTCTAGGTTTGTAGCTATTGTTCACAGCTGTTTGTAGCCCTTTTGCACTTTTTGCACTTGCACTTTTATGCTTTAGTTCGGGCCACATCAGAGGCCTATATTTAGGGTGTCTACAGGATGTTTGCATGACAGTTGAACACCTTTATAATGCGGTTTTTACTGGAAGTCCCTTCAGTGAGGTGGAAGGAGGAGGTTTAGTTGCATGACAGTAACATAAGACAAAGTGGCACTGAAGAGGTGCGAAAGACTTTAATCTGTTTACCCAACCATGCACTTCAGCCTAAGACTAAAAACATGACAGTAGTTCAGACATGGTTTATTTATCCAGGTATGAGCATCAGTATCTGCAGCCATGTAACTGTAAAAATGACACTGACATTTTTGTAAAAAAAGAAAAAAAGAAGAGTTTCTTAGATAATTACATATAAAATACAACTAATTTCTAGTACAACTTGTTTCTTCAAGGTTTGAAGTTTTGGTCATATTATAAACATTGCTCCTGCTTTTGAGGGTCCTAAGCAGAGTTGTCTTCAGTATGCTTTATAAAGGTGGGGCTGGTCTCAACCGGCGTGAACACGGCCGTGGTGTACTACAAAAGAGAACAAGCTCATGAGACTGTAGAAGAGGAGACCACTGTAACACAGAAGAAGAAAAAGAGCTCCTTGTGTATTTACCTGATTTGTCTGTTTGAAGGGTTTTGTTGAACCTAAAATCATAAAAACATAAACACTAATAAAGTAAATACTGTTTCAGGTCAAATCATACCTAAAATCTTTTTACTGTATTAAGGTCTGAGAAAATACAGTTCAACTATGTTTAATGGTTGCAAATGAAAAGTGAAAAAATACGTCACTCACATGTACGTCCATGTACGCTTAGAAACATGATGAACATCATAATTGTAACCAGACTGAAGGCACCTGAGCAGATTATAATGTAGGGCTTCAACGAAACAATTGCTTTACTCACAGAGAGAGTAGCGCTGACTGTTACACAGAGAAGATTCCCTTCTGAATCATTTCACATCAGAAACAGAAAATATAAAAGTGATTATTAACAAAGTGAAGTATAATATGTTGATATAAAAGGAAAATATAAAAGTGAAAATGTAAAAGTGATGAAAGTCATTTAAATCTATGGGATTGACAGGTTTTAATCGTCAGACTTCCATCGAAATAGTTTTTTATTCTTTATTATTTTCTAGTTCTCATTACTCTACTCTATCATTTTTACAGGCCACAGTTTTCATGCTAGATCCACAGAACTTTGAGCATATACACTCAACAAAAACATTCAGTTAGCACAACAAATTAAACTGGGGAGTCCTTTTTTTCCCACTCATACTAATAATGTTTGCTATCCGGTGTCGACCGGAGGAGGATGGGTTCCCCTTCTGAGTCTTGGTTCCTCTCAAGGTTTCTTCCTCTTTAGGGAGTTTTTCCTGGCCAATGTTGCCGCTGGCTTGCTTGTGATGTGTGTGTGTGTGTGTGTGTGTGTGTGTGTGTGTGTGTGTGTGTGTGTGTGTGTGTGTGTGTGTACAGTGTATAGATAGATAGATACACAGATAGATATTGACATGCTAAATTTCAAATTGATTAAACCAATATTGTTAAAAACATCATACTCTATTACTCCATTATATACAAATATCAAATGTCAACCAGCCTGTCTTTAGCGTATCACTATCTGTATTGTATTGTATGTATGAGGGGTTGGTGTAGTCTCGGTTAACACTGCTGCTTATCACACGGCAAATGAGGGTTTAGTTCCCTGCTACACCAAAAGTTTCTTTGAGCAAGGAACTGCTGAAACAGAATGTCAGTCATTAGATCTAATTATTTACAGAAGGTAAATAACCAAGAAAAAATCTATCTGTCATATCTGGATACCTTAACGATGGCTTAGCAATACCTTGCCAACCACCTGGGATACAATAGCATCAATCTATCAACACCATTTCAACCACCTGGGACAGCATACCAACAGCCTAGCATCCCATTAACAACTACCTGGGATACCATAGCAATGGCCTAACAACACTAAGCAACCACCTTGGATAGCATAACAATGGCTTTGTCAAGTCAAGTATGTTTACGAACTTTGCCTTCGGGTTCTTTTAATAATTATTGTAAACAATGTACTATGTCTTCTTTGTTTAAAATACTGGTGCTTTTGTATAGAAAACTATTGAATATATAGAAACATAAAATAATTTTTGCACATTGTAAAACCAGATGGTACTTACTTCCAGTGGGAGTCTCTAGAATAGTATCTGTGGAAAGTAGTTACACCTTCAGATCAGCAGTTATTATTTTTATCACTGTAAATAATGTCAGCCTAAACTTAAAAAAAGTTTGTTAGCTCAATGTCTTACCTGAAATAGACACATTAATGTTGTGGCTTTGTGATGTAGAATTTGACCCGGCAGCTACACATCTATAAAGGCCACCATCCTGAACTGATACATTCTTGAAGCTCAAATATGAGATGATCTCCTTCTCGCCTGCAGTGGAATGATCCTGTGTAACTGTTACTTGATCTGTTTCACTGACTGGTATCCACTGGTCTGAATCAAGTCTGGACCATCTAACAGTTGGAATCTGCTCACAGTAACTCACAGGGCAGGGGACTCTTAATGGGCTTTTACTTGAGCCTTTATAAACAGTGCTCTTGCGAACTCTGACTGCAGGAACACACAGACCAGTAGAACCTACAAGGAACAGAAAACTGCAGTGAGTCCCTAAAAGGCTAAAAATGACATCTAATTGGGTTGAACTGAATGCGTGACTGGCACACTGTTAGTGATCTTAATTGCCCTTTTCTCAAATGCTGTTAGTGTTGATGTATGGCAGATGAACAAGTGCTTAAAATGAATGCAAAAAAAATGGAATCAGTTGATCAATCACAGACCAACAGATCGCAAGTAAGGACTTTTCCATTCTATCCTGTATGATTTAGAATTTTGGCTACAACAACTGCGAGCATCCTTTTCTCCCAACATGAATTCATAAAGTATTTCCCATATGGTAAAAAAAATCTATATACATTTTTGACATATACTCTATTATGTAAATTCCATCTATACATACGTGCATGTATTTCAATATATTGACATATGTGAATATTTTGGCATATATGTTTAATATTGAAAAAATTGCATAATTTATTGTTTTTATTCCGCCCGATGACCACTGGGATAGGCTCCAGCACCCCCCACAACCGTGAGGGAGAAGCGGCAGGAACAAAACAGAACAAAACCTCAGTTACCCTTCAAAGCAACAAAATATACTCCAGATGAACACATGTCTGTCCAGTTTCATGAAATCTGCCCATGATGTGTTCTATTTTGTGCAAATACTGATAGAGAAGATTTTTTTCATTTTTTTCATTGAACCTGCTTGCAGATATTTTCTGGATCATAACTGAAGGACCCTCTAAAAATATCAATAGATAAAAAACACAAAAATGCATGATTTTAATTTGAAGATGTTTAATTCAATTTGTTTTAAGATTTTTTAAAAGCATTTTAAGATTTAAAGACCAATATATAATGTAATCACTCTTCTTTCATTACAAATACATATTTATGTATTTATGTCATATAATACAAAAAATATTAATAAATATAAATAACTATAAATCATTTGAGTAACTGCATTATTCTTTTTGAATAATAAACAGGTTTTTAAAAATCTATTCATATCATTTTCACATTATCACAAAGATGGTATGCTCCTATGGTGAAACATTTTAAAGTAATGCTTGTGCACAAAATCACTCAAAACCACAAACAACATTTAAACCTGTGTTAAAACATAAAGAAATATATGATGCAATCTTTTAGGTAATCAAAATCGGCTTTCATTTCCTGAACTAAAGAAAAATTATATTATTAAAAAGATGCTGTTTACTGGCTGTTCAATAACAGAATGAACTGTTCTGGTATTAAATAATAAATTTAGTTAAATTTCAACAATTCTGAATGATAATAAATGAAATAAATAATAACTACAGCGTTCTGTAGACAGTTCTGTGTACAGTATTTTTGTGATTATTACAATTATACAGTCAAACAATGTTACTTCTAAGCAATAAACATATTTAAGCAAATTCAAGATTTATGTGATACTGAAAAAAATGACTTTGCACTCTAACAGATGTTGCTTATATTTTCGGATCTCAGTCCAGAGCAGCAGTATGCAGTAGAACGAGGTTTTAAAATGCCCACAAGAAGAGAGTGTGACCGACTGCAAGCAATGTTTTTTTATTCCAACTCTTCTCAGTGTTATCTCATGCATCATTCATTATGTTATATATCGCTGTTGTCGGGAGAAACCTCTTATCTTCAAAATGGCAATTTTACAGGAGAAAGAAAAAAAACCTATTGTAGTTTTAATGGAAGTCAATGGAACCAGACGTCTTCCCAAGTCATTTTGGGCAGTTTCTTTCGGTCCATTCATCATGAAATTCACACACAATGTAAAGGACAAAAAGGTCCTTTGAAATTACCTCGAAAACTGAAAAATGACAAAAATGGAGATACAAGGTTTTCTTCCGACAGCAGCGATAAGGTAGACTTACCTTGAGCGTCTACATTTAAAAACAGAGCAAGAGCCCCAATCACCAGACACATCAGAAATGAGTTCTCCATAGTGAATGAATGGTTGATCTAATCGTTACACAAGCAGGTTCAAATCCAGAGCAGGTTCTCCTTCAAAAGCTTCACCATAGAGCCTCTCACTGTGTACTCATCTTTAACAACCCCCACCCTCCGTTCACACTCACACACAGCCTCTCTCTTTCTCTCTCTCTGATGACATTATTAAAACCTGGAAGCCTCCAGCACATGACAACTCACTTTCAGTAACATTAGATTATGTGGTAAACATTTCATTAAGTAATATAAAGATTTTATGTTCTATTATAAGTTATTTTCTTGACAAAGTCCACCATGCTTGATGTCATGACAGCTTTTGTCACAGACTACATTTTTCTGCATATTTTTCATCATGACATCAAACATTATGGCATCTATTATAATAATTAAGTGTACTAGAAATATGACACCGTTATATTACTGAACGCAAACTGGCAAAAAAAAGAACTCATGATATCTGCCATGACATGTTTATGGCATTATTATGTCAATGTTGCATAGCAGGGATGATTACTGATAATGTTTTATTCATTAATTTTTATACCAATATAAAACAATGACACTACAGTAACACTTTCAGCCATCAATTAATCCACTCTTAACCCAGACCATGTTTTTTAAAACAAAACATTTGGAGAGAAAGGAAAATATATTAGATTGTAGTACTGCAATAACCCTTTATTATTATATACTTGCTATAAATGCATATTTCCCCATATCTTCTGACTATTAACAGCAAGTTACAAAAAGATTGTATATTTAAAGTCATTTAAGGTTTTAGGGTAAAATAGAATCAGGGCAACTTTCTGCGGTTTTTACCGGACGGCCTTGCAGTGAGATGGAAACAGCACACGCCTTCAACCTGTCTGCCCAACCAAGCACTTTTTTCTCATCAGGTTCTGAGCATTAGTATCTATGTCCATGTAACTACATAGGTAATCACAGCAGCATTGACATTTTCTAAAGAGCATCAAGAGAAGAAAAAAGACATTAGAATTGTTTAGGAGGATCCTAAGCAGAGATGCCTCCATTATACTTTGAAGTGATGGTGCTGGTTTCAACCGGAGTGAGCGCTGATGTGCTGTACTGCTGAAGAGAACAAGCTCATGTGTTGTGACGTTTGAATGAAGTAACACACAGGTCATAGTCATGCTTCTGCTATCTTTGTTGAACTCACATTCAGAAAAGGTGCATACAGAACACTGAACTCACAGGGAGATCACCACAAAGTACACACTTCAATCTGACAGTGGCTCCTCTACACTAAACACCCACACAATGACCTCAATTTCCAACACAGAATATCAGAAATACCAGCTACAAATAACTAACAGACAACAACAATAAGCAGCACAAATAGTCGCTTTGTCACAGGGTGCATGCATACCATGAGCCTTAGTGACTGGCAATCTGCATAGCTTCCAGGGCCTCTTGGCACTGATGCCAGCCAGTAGCAAGGTCAGTACAGTATTATTCACAGATAGAGAGGGCTGGCTGTTAAAAGGGGTGAGAAAAAAGATAGAGTGGGCTTTTGACCCACCACCTTTCAAAATACTGGAGTGACGAACCACCACATTCATAACTGAGTTAAACAGAGATTGAACAGAGAGTCAAAGTCATTGGCAGAATCAGTCAGAGTGTTCATTTCAGCTGGGGGCAGGACATTTCCCAAACTGTAAAGCCTTGATGAGTTCATGTCGAGTGAGAGGAGCTGTTTAATCACTGAAATGTTAACAGCATCATTCAAAGTGATGTGAAATAGTTAATTGCAGTGAAACTTATCATCTCAGATTACTTTACAGTGGTGGAGATGGGAATCAGGGCCACAATGTCTACAATACTATTTTATTTACCCTCCAAAACCACCAGTGAACCTACACGTTTCTTCTAGGTTTTTATATGTAATAGAGATTGCCTGTCTGACATCTCTACATGGATGGCAGCCCACCACCTGAAGCTCAATCCCAGCAAGACTGAGCTGATATTCATCCCTGCGACTACAGGTCCTCATCATGATCTTGCTATCTAATTCGAGAACTCCCTGATTGTTCCATCTGTAGAGGCAAGAAGTCTTGGTGTGACTCTGGGTGGCCAGTTATCGTTTTCGACTCACATCGTGAACCTGACTCGGTCATGTAGGTATCACCTGTACAACATCCGAAGGATCCGACCCTTCCTCACCCGAGAGGCCATCCAGGTGCTAGTGCAGTCTCTGGTCATCTCAAGGCTTGACTACTGCAACTCACTCTTGGCTGGTCTTCCCATGCAGACCATCAAGCCTCTGCAACTCATCCAGAATGCGGCAGCACGACTCGTCTTCAATCTGCCCAAGATCAGCCACGTCACCCCATTGCTGCGCTCCCTTCACTGGCTTCCTGTAGCTGCACGCATTAGATTTAAAACACTAATGCTTGCCTACAAAGCCAAAAATGGACCAGCCCCTACCTACTTGATGGCAATGGTGAAATCTCGACCTGTACCACGAGCCCTTCAAGCTTCGAGTACAGCTCGGCTTGACACGCCGTCCTTCAAGGTGCACAGAAGAGCGTCGAGAATGTTCTCTGTACTGGCACCCAGGTGGTGGAATGAACTCCCACTGGCTGTCCGAACAGCAGAGTCTCTTGCTGTCTTCAAACGTAGACTGAAGACTCATCTCTTAACACAGCACGTAAATTAGCACTGAATTACAAGCTGCACTTATTTTATTGTACTGCACTGTGTATCGTAGTTTATTGTATTGTATTGTATCTTATTGTTATTGTATTGCATTGAATGGCACAGAGTTCTGCGTTCAACTCTGTTTGTTTTTCTCTTGGTGTCTGCAGTGACATTTAGTTTCTAGCAGTATCTGAGCTCAGGGCGGTCTTTTCTCTAACCTATTGGTAACTAGCAAAGATACTTTCTCTAGATTGACAAAGCACTTCTTGTAAGTCGCTCTGGATAAGAGCGTCTGCTAAATGCTGTAAATGTAAATGTAAATGTAAAAATGAGGAAAAAAGAGATTTATTAAAATCAGAAAATTATTTTGAGGTACTGTTTTGTTGTACATGTACCTCTCTACCATGAATGTATTTCAGAAATACCAAAAAATCAGTCCAAAAGCTGATTTCAAAACGGTCAGAAAACAACCTCTCAGGCACCCGTGAACGTCTTCTCTGAGGGAGATTTTGTTAAAAGCGATACAAACTGTGTCCTGGTTTTGATAGTGTATACAATGGGAGCAATGTTTGGCAGGCTTTGTGATTTTTTACTGGTCGTAAGATTCTGGGTAAACTTATCATGAATGTGCACCAGTTTTATTGGGCAAAAGCAAAACACTTTTGACTATTGTAATACATATGCAATGCATGTTTGCTATAATCTCTAAATGGGCTGCTGAAGACCAGACAAGGGGCCGATCCTTATCCATTTCCACTTTCACTGAAGGAATGCTATTGACAATAACGCTATTGGCAGCTGCTTCCTAGAGGGAGTGTGTGTGTGTGTGTGTGTGTGTGTGTGTGTGTGTGTGTGTGTGTGTGTGTGTTTTCTGTCCTGGTTATGAAAGTGGAAGTTATGTCTGACTAGCTCTTCATTTGTGTTTTATTCAGTTGAGATCAATAAAGAATGTGGCTCTAGAAAGAGAGAGACTTTTGACTGGATATTTCCTCACTTCCACTACTTTAATTGCAGTTTTAAGCTTCTCTTGCTCTCTTTTTTAGCCCAGCAAGATCACTTTGCTTCTAATCTGACCACAACTATCCACTTAAAGAAGATGGTTCTTCAAGTCTTTTTTAGAACCCTTTATTAAATTATTAAATAGGTTATTTTTCAAATTGATGAATAATGTGCTTTATGTTGCTCTATATAGGATCTTTTTTAAAAGGGTTCTATATAGCCCCAAAATGGGTTCTTCTATTATTACAAGTTTGACATTGTTACAATAGCAGAACCCGTTTGGGTGCTATATAGAACCTTTTTCAAAAAGGCTCTATATAGAACCACCTATAGCACATTATTCATCAATTTGGAAAATAACCTATTTAATAATGCAAAGAACTCATTAATCATGCAAAGGGTTCTTTGAGTGAAGTGTACATGCAAGAAACGCAAACAGGTGAAAGAAGATACAACTAGCCAATTAAATATTCGCGATTGCAAGTCCCGTTGCTCACAGAGACTCCAATCACAGCGCACACAGGAAATACACTAACCACAGTGGGTGTGCCCTAAAAATGCCCTAAGAGTATGAAGCGGTGCCGCTGCAGTGCTGGTGCTCTTTGCTTCAAGATGATTCACTGGCATCCACTGATTTTCATTTTATGGACAATTTTCCTTTCTGGATTCACTCAAGGTAAGTTTGAGAAGTTGGACTTTGTTCATTAAAGGGTTGATGTAGAATGTGCTGTAGATGGAACTTTATAGACCCTTTTTGAAAATGGTTCTACAGGGTGAATCAAAAGTCACAGGACGTTATTTTGTTTTATTTTTTATGCTGTCACAAGCCTCCACGATGAAGGTGGTGTTTGTTGCAGATTTTCTCAGCATACACAATTTGTTTGAGATTTACATTTACATGTACAGCATTCAGCAGACGCTCTTATCCAGAGCGACTTACAAGAAGTGCTCTGTCTATCTAGAGAAAGTATCTTTGCTAGTTACCAATAGCTTAGAGAGAAAGACAGTCCTGAGCTCAGATACTGCTAGAAACAAGATGTCACTGCAAACACCGAGAGAAAAAGGAAGAGGTGAACGCAGAACTCTGTGCCATTCAAAGCAATACAATAACAATAAGATACAATACAATACAATAAACTACAATACACAGTGCAGTACAATGAAATACGTGCAGCTTATAATTCAGTGCTCATTTAAGTGCTGTGTAAAGAGATGAGTCTTCAGTCTGCGTTTGAACACAGCAAGAGACTCTATTGTTCGGACAGCCAGTGGGAGTTCGTTCCACACCCTGCTCGCCATTACAGAGAAAAGTCTCGATGCTCGTCTTCCGTGCACCTTGAAGGATGGCGGGTCAAGCCGAGCTGTACTCGAAGCTCGAAGGGCTCGTGGTGATCACCATTGCCATCAAGTAGGTAGGGGCTGGTCCATTTTTGGCTTTGTAGAAAAGCATTAGGGTTTTAAATCTGATGCCTGCAGCTACAGGAAGCCAGTGGAGGGAGCGCAGCAATGGGTGACGTGGCTGAACTTGGGCAGATTGAAGACGAGTCGTGCTGCCGCATTCTGGATGAGTTGCAGAGGCTTGATGGTCTGCATGGGAAGACCAGCCTGTTATGCCGTGTAGTGCATTAATGAAAAGACACACATGGTCAGCGTGGGTTTATCCGTAACTTTACTGAACCAAAAAATTGCCCGTCAGCCTCTATGGTCCCCCCTGTAACCTCTCCCGCTGCCTTCTGGGTAATGGAGTATATTTAAGCAACGCATAACAACACATCTCCCCCCTTTAGAAAAGAGATTAACTTTACCCCAACTAAGACTGTGACTATGTCTAAGACCTAATGTACTGTTGTAACTGTGGATTATTTTGGGGCTTTTTCCCCCCATGGCTGAATGTTGTGTGTGTGTGTGTGTGCCTAGTGAGGAGGAGAGTTGGGGGGCACGCAACGCGCATGCGTGTCACCAAGAGAACTTTGCCCCTGATGGATGTTAACCGGAAGTTTGTTTAATAAAGATGCACCGTCATGTTCATGCGTGCTAGAAACGAAGTGAGTGACTCCGTTATCTTATTAAGAAGTACAAGTTGAGAAGTTCGAGTTGCAACATGTACCTTGCATTAACTTACTCTAAATGCTCTGTTTTAAACATTCTCAACATCACATTATGAACTTGTTTTTTTTTTCCCACACACAACAAATTTACAGTCTCTAGTGTTCAGCAACTTTCAATGAGTCTCTTAGGAGGCTGAACCGTGTGCTTTGGCCTGCACGGTGTCTTGGCAGGAGAGCTACGGACAGTTGCTGGCACTTCCGGTTCGCTTCAGGGCATTGTCTCCGGCTTGCGGCATTGTGTCGGGCTGTTCCACCCCTGTCTGTCTTGACATTTGTGGCTTGAGATCGACACAGTTTCTTCTCAGAACTTCATAAGAGCGAGGTGCCACCTCTTTTTGCACTGAAACCTGCAGATTCCAGATGCCTCTCACATGATCTCTGATACTGACTTGTTCTCCAGGCCTTAATACGCGCAGTTTCCTTGCTCTTTTGTCGTGTTGCAGTTTTTTGCAGTTTCTCTTTGTCTTTTTCTTTGTCAATTTTGATCTTATGTGCTCCTTTGGGTGTCAAGAGATTCTCATGCATTGGCAGATTGGTTCTCAAGCGTCGTCCCATTAGCATTTGGGCTGGGGACAGGCCGTTCTGCAGTGGCGCACTTCTGTAGATCATCAGGCTGTGATGAAAGTCTTCTTTTCCATCGTGCGCTTTCTTCATGAGACCTTTGACAACTTTGACTGAGCTCTCTGCAAGGCCATTGGACCTAGGATAATGTGTTAGTAAATAATGTTAGGATAAGGCCCCGGGGTCGTCCTAGGACCCATTGGAGGGATTACATCTCCAATTTATTATCCCACATTTACAGGCACAGATACAACAAGGTTTCTTGACTCAAGCAGCACAATAAGCCCAAAATACTTTTCTCTACTATTGATAAACTTCTTCACCCTCCTTCTGGTACCCCTCCCTGCACTGTTTTCCAATGTAAAGCGTTTATAGATTTTTCACTGACAAATTTAGTAAAATATACCAACATTTCCCCTTAACCTCCTTAAAACCGGTTCACAGTGACATTCCTCTTAGCTCAACTGTAAACTTCTGTGTTTTTCCTATTTTACCTGCTCTCATCTCTGAGTTAACAGCCAAATTAAATTAATCTACCTCAGGTTATGTCCCTTTTTTCTTTACAGCCACCCTTGAACACTATCATGCAATTTTTAATCTGCCCTTTTTAGCCAAACTGTTAGAAAGGGTTGTAGTTTTTGCAGTCTTTCTGGGCTTTGTTTTTATTAAGTTTCTACCTTTTTTGTTTTTATGTAAGTTACTTACAAATACTTACAAGTATTTCTTGTAAGCCTACTTGCTCCAATACATTCTCTGCTCATCACGAACCCACAATCATTTCAATATGTTTGTTTTATTCTTTACAGCTCATCCTCAGGTGACCCATGTGATTCCTATTAAGAACCCCACTTATGATGAGGAATATCGATGTCTAACAGAAGCCAAAGATGAACACACAAAGTACAGATGGTACAGGTAAATGAATGTAAAAATGAGTGTAAATCAGTTCATTTTCTAAGAGAAATTCCCCAGGAAGTTAAAACAGAGGAATTTTGATCAACTTGACTAACTGGGTGGTCTGTATCTGTTACAGGAATAGTTCAGACATAGCCAAAGGAATCAAATTTACATGATTGTCTATTTACCCTGGATGTATTTGATCAGTCAAAACATGTTTTGTGCCCAAATTCTGCTTCTTTAGTTTATAACTGGAGCTGCTTGGCTAACATTACTAACAACCACTGAAAGTCTATAGTCTTACAAAACTGCTGTAAATATATGCCCAACATATCTCTCAATCTGCATCAAACAGCATCCAAGTCTTAATTCGTGCAGACAATGTATAACTTGCTAAGAATTACAAAAATTGAAAAAAAAAATTCTCTAGGTGGCTAAAAGAAAGAACAGGCATTTAGAATAACCATAACTATATCTTTCCACACAAGACAACCAAACACAGGGCTGGCGGAATTCACACAGAGATGCTCTGTAGGGTAACATACATAGTAAAGCTCAGTTGATGTACTCAGAAATTTAGCACAGTATCCAATTGCAATATTTGAGGACAACATTTTGTGCACAAACGAGCCTCAATAATGTATGTTTGAACCCAGGGATGCAGGAAGGAGGGATGCTGATGGGGCTACAGCATCCCCTTAATTTCAGTACTGTTAAAAATGACAATAACAAAAATGTTATGGACTTATAATAATTTGAGTGTAGCAAAGACTTTAGAATTTCTATACTCGTGCACAAGCATCCCTTCTGACAGACCTCCTGCTTTACTCTAGGCAGGGCTGGGATGCTCTTCCTGAAGGAGTGAAAGCAGAAGGAGACCGACTACACTTCCTGAAATCGGCCCCTGACCTCAATGGCCTCTACATCTGTATAGCAGAGAATGAGCTTGGAACTGCAGCAGGTTCACTGTATCGATATAATAGACGCACAGACGAGCTTTAAAGAGGAGAGGCAGGAATGGGCTCTACCAGAAGATATTTCAACTAAAATGGAAACACTCAGGGATCTCTGCATTGAGAACTAGAGGTCTGTGACTTTCTGGAAAAAGTCTGATTTAGGAAGATGGCCGATTACCTTTTAATTATTTGATCCTTTTTGAAAATAGAAATATTGTAGAGGTGCAGCAGTTATTAATTAAAGTTTCTGATTCCAAATGCCAGATATTTTGGCTGATTTTTATTGCCTATAATATTACTTGCTCTTTTATTTACTGGGCAAAACCAGCATTTTTAATACATAAATGAAAAAAATAGTTCATTTGTTAAATGTATTTAAAAATGCTGTAGAAAATTAGTAGAATGAGTTCTACACATTTGTACTATGAAATGTTGGCATAGATGTAGCAACAGCATTCAAATACAGGTTGAGTGCACTCACCTGACTCAAGTTATTTACATCATAATTGGCAACACAGATCTACCAGAATCAAAATCATATATCGGCTGATTTGGAGCCAATTCCGACTGTGCAGTAAAATATTTTACTAACTTTAAATAAAGAAAAATGATCACATTCCTAACACTTGCTAATGACATTATGGCATCTGCTCATGTTTTGAAACACCAGCTTCTAAAAGTGATCATCAGATGTGCAGTCGCGTACAAAGGTTTGGGCACCAATGGGAAAATGATGTGTCGTGGATTTTCTAAGTGAAATTTAGGACCAACTGAGTGAATAAAGCTAAATGGCTAAACAATGACCCCAAAACTGAGCCCAAAACATGGAAAACCTGTTCTACCTCTGGATCAGATTTAAATGCAACAGTACAAGTGAAGTGGAGAGAAATGAATAAAAGGGGTTTTTCATATGCAGGTGGTGACCCTGCTCTCTGAAAATATACCCCAGCTTTCATACAGTGATATTTTAAGGAAGATGCAATTGTTCATTTTCTGCTGGATGGGTGTTATCAGTGGTGACAGATCTGGACTGTAGGCAGGTCAGTTTAGCACCCAGACTCTTTTAATATGGAGCAATGCTGCTGTAAAACATGCAGAATGCGGTTTGACATTGTCTTGCTGAAATAATCAAGCCCTTCCCTGAAAAAGACATCATCTGGATGGCAGCATATGTTGCCAAAACATGTATATATAGTTCAGCATTAATGGTGCCTTCACAGATGTGTACATCAAACATGCCATGTCCACTAATGCCCCCCTAAACCATCATGAATACTGGCTTTTGAACTGTGCACTGATAACAAGCTGGGTGGTCTTTAGCCTGGAGGACACAGTGTCCATGATTTCCAAAAAGAAGTTCAAATGTTGATTCGTCAGACCACAGGACACTTTTCCACCTCCCCTCAGTCCATTTTAAATGAGCCCAGGCCCAGAGAAGGTGGCAGCATTTCTGGATCCTGTTTATATCTGGTTTCTTCTTTGCATTTTAGAGTTTTAACTTGCATTTGTGGATGCAGTGATGAACTGTTTTCACAGACAGTGGTTTTCAGAAGTGTTTCTGAGCCCATGCAATGAATTCCGAATCATGTCTGTTTTTAACGGAGTGGTACCTGAGGTCATGGCCAGCAATATGGGTTTTTGGCCTCATCCCTTACATACAGAGATTTGTCCAGATTCTCTAAATCTTTTAACGATATTATGTACCGTAGACGATGAAAAGCAGAAGTTCTTTGCTATTTTATGTTGATAAATGTTCTTCTTGAATTGTTAGACTATTTGATGGTGCAGTCTTTCACAGAGTGGTGAACCCCTCCTCATCTTTACTTCTGAAAGACTCAGCCTCTCTGAGATGCTTTTACACCCAATCATGTTACTAATCTGTTGCCAATCAACCACCAGGTGTTTTTAAGCAGTACACCAGTACAGTTTTTACCAGCCTTTTGTTGCTCCTGTCCCAACTTTTATGGAACATGTTTTGGGCATCAAATAATAATAACTGGAGGGGAATAGTGAAGGTAGTGGCACAACATTGGAGAAGTCTGAGCCTGGCTGAGGAGTGCATTACACAACTGTTTGTGCTGATGTTGCAAGATTGTGCTGATAGGATCCCATTAGCTTTTTAATCATTACGGTTATCAGTGCAAAGGATCACTAATCAGCCTACTCAGACGAGATGCCGCCAAATTGTCAGGATGCTGCTGACCACACCTCATATTTCTTACAGCCCAGAGTTGCTTTGGTGTCTCTCTGAAATGCGGAAAGGACTACACAGAATTATATACACAAAAGGAAACTTCATCTTAATAACAGGAAGGTTTCGAAGTAGCCTGAGAGATTTTTCACAATAAGTTGGGAAACAGTCATTTAACACAATCAGCAAGCCAAACAGGCGGTCACACTACATAAATGTGGCATTGAAAACAGCTTAGTTTTAGTTGGAGTGTCAGGTTTTAACAATTTCAGTCACAGTGTAAAATATTACAACATTGATATTTTAAAACGTTTAGCAACATTTGAAGACAGAAATATAAGAGAATAGGGCTTAAATATCACTGATCAGACATATCTGAGAACTGTCTGGACATAGTCCTAATGTTCTATTATGCATGCATTGCTGTATTCAGTGGGTCCCATGTGGGCTGGTTATTCCAGCATTGGATGGCTTCTAACTCACTCTCTCTATTGCGTTAATGCTAGCTTCAGTGACAACAAAATGTTTGGTTTAACAATTAGTCTTCTGTAAATGCTCTTTTCTAGTTTGGTAATGTGCTCTTCTACACATTCACAGATCTTACACGTAGATATGAGAAAAGAGTAACAGTTCATTCTTTTGACCAAATGTTTTCCAGAGGTATACCAGGCATAGTTACAGTTGCTAGGCTCAGAAGGACCAACTGAGTAAATAAAGCTAAATAGCTAAACAATGACCCCAAAACTGAGCCCAAAACATGGAAAACCTGTTCTACCTCTGGATCAGATTTAAATGCAACAGTACAAGTGAAGTGGAGAGAAATGAATAAAAGGGGTTTTTCATATGCAGGTGGTGACCCTGCTCTCTGAAAATATACCCCAGCTTTCATACAGTGATATTTTAAGGAAGATGCAATTGTTCATTTTCTGCTGGATGGGTGTTATCAGTGGTGACAGATCTGGACTGTAGGCAGGTCAGTTTAGCACCCAGACTCTTTTAATATGGAGCAATGCTGCTGTAAAACATGCAGAATGCGGTTTGACATTGTCTTGCTGAAATAATCAAGCCCTTCCCTGAAAAAGACATCATCTGGATGGCAGCATATGTTGCCAAAACATGTATATATAGTTCAGCATTAATGGTGCCTTCACAGATGTGTACATCAAACATGCCATGTCCACTAATGCCCCCCTAAACCATCATGAATACTGGCTTTTGAACTGTGCACTGATAACAAGCTGGGTGGTCTTTAGCCTGGAGGACACCGTTATGTTATATGTTTTGCTTTTTTTTTTTTTTTTTTTTGCTGAACTAGTCCTTTAATGAATACACCAGATCAAGTTGTGCTATGGGAATGCCAAACCTGAGCTGTACAGTTTTAAGCATAAGTGTGGTAAAAACACATGTTTAGTAGATTTTCTAAGAGAAAATAAGTTACTACATTCTTTGTACAGAACACACTAAATATGGCACTTTTTCTGCACATTGTAGGGCGTAATATCTATTTATTTGCTGCACTGAAATTTTGGAAAAATTTGTTTCCAGTAATCAGTTTTAATTCAATTCTAGTTTAAAGAGATAAGTTTTTAGGTGCTTCTTAAAAGTGAGCACTGAGCTTGACTGTCTAATAAGTGGTAGTATTGAATTTCACAAATTAGATGCTTAATAACTGAAAGAGGCCTCTAAGTTTTTTCTGTATTTTACAGAGGGTATTTGTAGAAGGCCACTATCTACAGATAAGTCTAATGTCAAATACTGTGATCTTACATATTTGACATATCATCCACCATTTAATGGAGGTCACATGACATGAGCCCTGTGAACTGAATCGACATAGAATTCAGGTCATTTTCAGTTCGTTCATCAAAGACTTTAGAATTTCTATACTCGTGCACATGCATTGCTTCTGACAGACCTCCTGCTTTATTCTAGGCAGGGCTGGGTTGCTCTTCCTGAAGGAGTGAAAGCAGAAGGAGACCGACTACACTTCCTGAAATCGACCCCTGACCTCAATGGCCTCTACATCTGTATAGCAGAGAATGAGCTTGGAACTGCAGCAGGTTCACTGTATCGATATAATAGACGCACATGACGAGCTTTGAAGAGGAGAGGCGGGAATGGGCTCTACCAGAAGATATTTCTCTACCTGAAGTGAAATTTGCACTTTCCTTCAAATTATAGTATTACAGTAAATGGTTTAGCATTTCTGTTTATTTAACCAAACTTTACACAATGGTAAAAAAATAAAACATGTTTTAACATTTGCACAGGCCAGAGTTTGTGTTTCTCAATATGCTAAATTCAGACAATAAATAGTAATTTTGCATAAAAATGTACAGATGTGTGTTCTTTTTTCAGACTAGTTTGACCATACAGGTTGATAGCAATGACATTTTGCCAAACAAGCGATATGCATAATGTGTTTGCCGCTGTGATTTGTAAACGTCTTGGAAGAATCATAGCAGAAAAGCCTGGAGCAAAAAAGTATTTGTTAACAAGTTCTAAAAAACAAACACATATGCTGCTAACACTGTGCAGCATAACATCTACTAACAATTTCATACACATACACCTACAGATGGGTGACAAATAAAAGGAAAAACTGAATAAATGAGTAGCAAAAACTTAATGGGTGCCTCCAGATAGGTATACTGCATGATGCAACTAAGCAATTAACATTCTGCAATGCTCTCTAGCATGTATAAAATGCTAAACAGGCCCACATTGAGTTTGGATCAAGATGGCAATAGAATAGTAACTTCAGGTTCATTATAAGGGCATGGATGGCAAGAGCTTCAGTCACAAAGACTTATGAACTGATTAGTGTTTTAATAGTAAACTAGAAAAAGTCTGTGTGAAAAATATAAGTAAATAAGGTCTAAAGTGCGCATTTAATAAGTGTGATGTGACATGTAAATAAACAGGAGAGGAACTGTTCCTCAGGGGGCTGAGAATGTCAGTGCAGAGTGTGATAAGACTGTGTCCTCAAGAACATTCCGTCCAATTCAATTCAATTCAATTAAACTTTGTCATTATACAATACAGGGTAGTACAGTATAACGAAACACTATCGGGCTACTTTTCCAGTGCAGTAATAAAAGATGCATAGTAAACAGTGCAAAGACAAAAGACAGTAAAAGACAGACAAAATGTGCATAGTCAGTAGGTACAGGTGTCGAACGTAGACAAGATGTGCATAGGCAAGTGTTATAGGTGTATTGGACGAATAGACAGTTAGTGCATAGTCAGATATTCAAGTGTATCAGGTATATAGACAGAAGTGTGCTGGTGAATTACAGTAGAGTACAGTAAATGCAGAAGTACTATTTGTAAAGAGATGTAAACAGTGATCTGTATATAAAGTGTACAGTGCAGGTAGAGAGTAGCAGCATAATGTCCAGGTAACATCTTAAATAAACAGTAACAGTATAAATATACAAATATACTAGAAATAAGGTTTAGTCAGAGATGAAGTGCACAGCATACAGTCCTCTGAGCTAGTGGAGCTCAATGTGTAGAGTGCTGGGTGATCAGGCTGATCATTAACATACTGTAGTGTTGGTGTTAAGCACAGGTCGTTGCTGCCAGTGTGACCAGTTTGACAGCTCGGGGACAGAAACTGTTCTTAAATCTGGTGGTTCTGGCTTGGATGTTCCGGTACCTCTTTCCAGATGGCAGAGGATGGAACAAGGTGTCGCTGGGATGTGTGGGGTCCGAGGATATGTTGGTGGCTTTCCTCTCACATCGGTTGTCATATACACTGCTCAAAAAAATAAAGGGAATACTTAAACAACACAATGTAACTCCAAGTCAATCACACTTCTGTGAAATCAACCTGTCCAGTTAGGAAGCAACATTGATTGTGAATCAATTTCACCTGCTTTTGTGCAAATGGAACAGACAACAGGTAGAAATGAGAGGCAATTAGCAAGACAACCCCTATAAAGGAGTGGTTCTGCAGGTGACGACTACAGACCATTTCTCTGTTCTCATCCTTTCTGGCTGATGTTTTGGTCACTTTTGCATTTTGTCAGTGCTCTCACCCCTAGAGGTAGCATGAGGCGGTGTCTACAACCCACAGAATTGCTCAGGTAGTGCAGCTCATCCAGGATGGCACATCAGTGCGAGCTGTGAAGGTTTGCTGTGTCTGTCAGCACAGTGTCCAGAGCATGGAGGAGATACCAGGAGACAGGACAGTACACCAGGAGACGTGGAGGAGGCCGTAGGAGAGCAACAACCCAGCAGCAGGACCGCTACCTCCTCCTTTGTGCAAGGAGGAACAGGACGAACAGTGCCAGAGCCCTGCCAAATAACCTCCAGCAGGCCACTAATATCCATGTTTCTGCTCAAACTGTCAGAAACAGACTCCATGAGGGTGGTATGAGGGCCTGACGTCCACAAGTGGGGCTTGTGCTTACAGCCCAACACTGTGCAGGGTGATTGGCATTTGCCAAAGAAAACCAAGATTGGCAGATTCGCCATTGGCGCCCTGTGCTCTTCACAGATGAGAGCAGGTTCACACTGAGCACATGTGACAGACATGACAGAGTCTGGAGACGCCGTGGAGAGCGATCTGCTGCCTGCAACATCCTCCAGCATGACCGGTTTGGCAGTGGGTCAGTAATGGTGTAGGGAGGCATTTCTTTGGAAGGCTGCACAGCCCTCCATGTGCTAGCCAGAGGTAGCCTGACTGCCATTAGGTAGGATGAGATCCTCCGACCCACTATGAGACCATATGCTGGTGCAGTGGGCCCTGGGTTCCTTCTGATGCATGACAATGCTTGGCCTAATGTGGCTGAACTGTGTCAGCAGTTCCTGCATGATGAAGGCATTGATGCTATGGACTGGACTGCCCGCTCCCCAGACCTGAATCCAGACTGTCCAGGAGTTGACTGATGCTTTAATCCAGGTCTGGGAGGAAATCCCTCTGGAGAACATCTGTCACCCCATCAGGAGCATGCCCAGGATTTGTAGGGAGGTCATACAGGCACGTGGAGGCCACACACAATACTGAGCCTCATTTTAACTTCACTGAAGTTGGGTCAGTCTGTAATTTGATTTTGTACTTTTATTTTGAGTATGATTCCAAATCCAGACCTCCATGGGATAATAATTTTGATTTACATTGATCATTATGTTCTCGACGCATTCCACTATGTAATGAATAAAGATTTTCAACTGGAATATTTCATTCATTCAGATCTAGGATGTGTTATTTTAGTGTGCCCTTTACTTTTTTGAGCAGTGTATGTCTGACAGCCACGGTGATGTGTTGAGCAGTTTTGACCCTCCTCTGCAGGACCTTGCGTTCAGCAGCAGTGGTGCTGCCGTACCAGATGGTGATGCAGCTGGTCAAGATGCTCTCCACTGTGGCTCTGTAGAAATTGCAGAGGAGCTGTTGTGGCAGGTTGACTTTTTTTAACCTTCTGAGGAAGTGAAGGCGTTGTTGGCTTTTCCTGATGATGTGGGATGTGTTGAGTGACCAGAGTGGTCATACCGACCCAGTGCAAGCACATGGTTCAACGTCATTGCAGCAGTCTAAAAATTTGGGTGCACATACGTCGACCTAAATGATGGAACTAACCTAACTTTGTGTAAATAGACCACAATATAGAAATATGTACACATATGCAGTCGTGACTGGCATGTTTCTTTTTTTCTGAATTCATACAAACACTTTCATTTTACAGTAAATTAGTTTCAGTTAGTTTATGTTTATGAACAGACACCTAGAAATCAATATAGTAGGGGGGTTTTACATTCTTGTTAAAACTTTGTCTTTTCAAAGTTTGCATTTAGGGGTCATACTAATGTTGTGTGAAATGTTAATTGCTTGTTTTTAGTAATTTATTTTGATGTATGTTGATTGTCAATCAAACTGGCTTGATTTTTAATGTCTAGATCTTTAGAACATTCGGTGTCCTGTAGTCATAAAAGTTTGTTGTTCATCATTGTCATGATTCTTTTGGAACCTTTGAAGCCTCATATCTGCATGAACATCTGCTCTTCTGTGCCTTCATGCAACATATTATCATGCAAATAGATCACTTCAAATTGCTGTTTTTAAGTGGGTTTTTTTAACATTTTGCAGAAGTGTGAAGTGATGCATTCAAATACATGCAGCAGAGCTGAGTTCCTATCTGTCACATGACTTCCAGAAAAGGCTGTGATGGTATGCTTGCATGGTGCACTGGAGGTTTTTAATGTGGTAACCTGCCACTGAATGTCTTGTGTGTTTATGAACATAACTGAAGTTGCAGAGGACGAGCAAACAATAAAGCTGACTTTGCTTAATTAAATTTTTTGTTTTTGTTATATATCACTTTTTACAGTTAATGCAGCCCTTAGAAGGCAGATGTGGTTAAAACTATATAACACACTTTCAGTTCTGATGTACCTTTCTCACAGAGGTTCTCAATGTTTGACACTAGACATTGTTTACATTAGGCCAAGGGCAATGATGTACCATGTTGGCTTCCTCACTCACTTTCCATTGCTTATGTGCCTGATGAAACCCCATCTGTCATTCATATATGGACCCTACTACTGCATCACATGGCCACAACTCAATGCATTTAGGCAGGGAGAGGTGGTCAAGACAACTTGCTGAAGTGAAAGAAAGGTGGTTTAAGTCACTTTGAACGTGGCGTGGTTGTTGGTGCCAGACGGTCTGAGTATTTCAGAAACTGCTGATCTACTGGGATTTTCACGCGCAACCATCTCTAGTGTTTACAAAGAATGGTCAGAAAAAGAGAAAATATCCAGTGAGCAGCAGTTGTGTGGATGAAAATGCCTTGTTGATGTGAGAGGTCAGAGGAGAATGGGCAGACTGGTTCCAGATGATAGAAAGGCAACAGGAACTCAAATAACCAACCAAAATCTCTGAGGAACGTTTCTAACACCTTGTTGAAAGTATGCCACGAATAATTAAGGCAGTTCTGAAGGCAAAAGGGGTTCCAACCTTTTACTAGCAAGGTGTACCTAATAAGGTGGCAGGTGAGGGTATATCCCACAGTAAAACAAAATAAATAAAATGAAAAAGCAAATAAATGAACTATTCAGACCTAGACATTTATAAGGATTATGTCTTGATCTATTTAAACCCAGTGCGTTAACAGCGACAGTAATAAGCTAAAATATATGTAGCGCCCCTTTCCCTCTACGGTGAATACTTATGTATGTGTTTACGAGATAAGTACGGGGGCTTGGGTTCCAGTAGTAAATGTCAAATTTGTAAAACTCTTTAGTATTGACTGGATTATGTTGCTAGGTAACCAATAGTACTTAGTGAATTAAACAGACTGTAAACAAAGCAATATCACCTGTTTTAGCTTGATTCAAACTGTAATTCAGTTTATTGCTGCTTATTTTCTCTCTCTGGATTAATTCTTTGCAAGGTTATCAGTTTAAATACTTCTTGTCCCCTTTTTGGTTCTGTTTAACAACGTAGGACAAGTGGAGCAATTATGTAAACAATGTACAATTCACCATAAACACTTAACCATACTCCCAAGATGAACAAAATACACACCTTTACCTTTGTGCAGTAATAACTAAATGAAACAAATCATTTGTTTTCATATATCTAGCATGCAATGCATATGCCTATGCCGGCTAAAACCCAATGTACCCAATGAACCGGTTGCAGGCCTGTTTCGTGGCTCGGGTGCGTGGTGGCCTTAAAACAGTAAACACACTGGCCGTTTCACTCCGTAGAGCCAACAAAATGAAATAAAAATGTGATGTTTCGCGCTTTAAGTTATCTTGTTTCAGTAGTTCGGGAGGAAGGTTCGTTACTCACGACCCGGGGCTCCGACCCCGCTGGAGGATGCTTTGGCTGTCGAAGATTCTACCGGCCAGGACTAACGAACGGCTCCGACCCCCTCCTCTCAGTGTGTGACTGCTCTCCCGTTGCAGTGATAACAGTCCCTCATTAATGGCATAGGATACTGGATACGGACGAACGTCTGACTGTTTTAGTCAACTTCGATGCTAGTCAGACTACACAGTAACTGTACTGGAACTCACTAGCCTACAACTGGAAGCTGAGCTACTCACGGGCAAAACATACGGCAGTTCCGTGCTGCTTCAATGCCGTCTAGCCGACCGCGTTTGGCAGATAAAGTCACCCACTCACACAGGGCTATCACACCGACAACCTAGGGCAGGTAATGAACTTATTTTTCTCCAAAAACCTTGGAAAATGTCGTTTGTAGTGCCGTCGCTGCTCCACACACACGCTCTCCCGGTCTCTCTCTCGTTCATTCCCGTCTTTTTTTTTTCTTTCTCTCCCCCGCCCCCTCCCACCGAACCAATCACTAAAGGCTTGTACAGGTTACATATTGATCTGTCAAATCGCGTGAGGCACAGAGGGTTACTGACAGGCAAGGTAGACTTGGTTGCACTGTGCACATGGCAAACTAGTACCTTCCAATCTAACTAAGAAAACCGGAAATGTCAACTTTTATAAAACTATAAACCCAACTATTGTATAATTATTTATTTATCAAACTTATGTACCAGAACTTATTATTTAATTCCTTTTAAAGGGCTACACTCTCCCCCTTCTAATGGTCTTCATGTCCCTATGAAGCCTAGTTAAGAAGAAAGGGCATAATTTTTCATCTATCCAATCTTAATGATGATCCCCCTATGGACTATAGTTACAGGTTGATCTCTAGATTTCCCAACCTCATCATAAGTCAATCTAATGACAGGCTTAACTTGTCGTTTTTCCCGTTTTGGGTAATCACTTTCAGTCTGATTGATGGGATCTGGGATTTCTAGCCGTTCCCTTTCTAGAGTCTGAACTGGTGAGTTTTCACTTAACTCTCTCCCTTCCTGAGGTTCTTCTACTTCCAAAGTAATGTCTTGCTCACCCTCTTCTTGAATCAGAATCTCATTATGTTGCAACTCCGTCGTTGGGAGGTCTCTGTTCTCGCCAACAGGGAGTGGTTGTGTCGACAGTGTTTTTTTCTCTCCCCACAAACATTGAGTCTCCATCTCCTCCTCTGAGTCGGAAACCAAATCTCCAGTTCCAGACGTTGGTACTTCTGCAGATGCAAGACTTTGGTTCTCTGTCTGGTGCACCTTCTTGTGGCTTCGTGTCACTGGACTGGTTACTGGGACCAAGGTATCATCCCCTGGTAATCTAACCAGGCATCCAATGGGTAAAAGGTGATCACGATGTATAGTTCTCACTCTACCCATTCCACTTTCAGGTTTGATATGATATACTGGCAGGTCAGGAATCTTCCCTACTATGACATATGGTAATGAGCTCCATCTACTCTGTAGTTTGTGTTTTCCTTTGAGGCCCAAATTCTTCAGTAAGACTCTATCACCAGTGTCCAGCACTTGGGGTCGTAACAGCTTCTCATAGCCTCTCTTGTTCCGCAGATGCACTCGACTTGCTGCTTTGGTGGCCAGCTCATAGGCATTCTGTAAGTCTTGGCGCAGTTCCTCCACATAGCGGTGATGGCTGACTCCCTCCCTTTCCTCTGCTCCAAAGCAGACATCCACAGGAAGTCTGGCTTCCTCCCAAACATAAGAAAGTAAGGAGAGTAACCAGTTGAGTCATTTTTGGTGCTGTTGTATGCATGTACAAGTTGGCTTACATGCTGGCTCCATTGTCTTTTCTGGGTAGACCCCAACGTTCCTAACAGACAATAAAGTTCTATTAAATCTTTCAGGCTGTGGATCACCCTGGGGGTGGTAGGGTGTGGTCCTTGATTTGCGAATCCCCAAGACTCTCAGGAGTTCGTGGATTACAGCCTGCTCTCAAAATCGCGGCCCTGATCAGAATGGATGCGAGAGGGTAGTCCATAATGGACAAAGAACTTCTCGACTAGTGTTTTGGCCACAGTCACTGCTCTTTGATCCTTAGTTGGATAAGCCTGGGAATAGCGGCTAAAATGATCTGTGACTACAAGGATGTTGGAAAATCCCTTTGAATCTGGTTCAAGGCACAAGAAATCAATACACACTAGTTCCATTGGACCGCTAGTTACAATCTGGTGAAGTGGGGCTGCACGTATACAAGGACTCTTCCATGCAACACAACTCCCACAATTCTTTACATACAGCTCTATGGTCAGTGACATTCTAGGCCAGTAGAATCGGTTCCGGACCAGCTCAAGAGTTCTCTCTACCCCCAGGTGTCCCATGTCATCGTGAACTGACTTGATCACCTGCTCTCTGAACTTTTCCGGAAGAAGTATCTGATGAATTTCTCCATCAGAGTTCTTCTGGGTGACTCTGTACACCAACCCACCTTTCTCCATCAGCTTGCTGCTCTGCCTTTTCATCAGTGCCACATCTGGATGCAGTTTTGTTACATCTGTGGGCTATTCTCCAGAGTGCACAAATTTTCTAACTTCACTAATGACAATATCCTCTGATTGAGCGTTTCTCAGGTCTTCTACCGTCAGCTGTTGCAGCTGTCCCAATTCCAACTGAGCAGGGAAAGCATAAAGTGGGGGAATACCATCAGCTGGTACTCTTAGCTTGCTTGCCAAACATACAGCTCTCTCAGGTGAATTATCAGGTAAATCTTGCACGTTCGCACATTTACAAATGGCTCCGACTTCAGTCTGGGATATCTCTTTCCAAGCCTCAGTCTCACCCCTGGTCTCTTTCCTTGACAACAGATCGGCATCAATGTTGCTCCTTCCGGGAAGGTACTGTATTTCAAAATCATACGTGGCCAGGGCTGCTAACCACCGGTGACCAGTGGCATTGAGCTTTGCTGATGTAAGCACATAGGTAAGCGGGTTATTATCTGTTCTTACAGTGAACTTCACTCTGTACAGATAATCGTGGAACTTATCCACGACAGCCCACTTAAGAGCCAAAAACTCCAACTGGTGGATATGATAGTTCTTCTCTGCTGTGCTCAACCCACGACTCGCAAAAGCCACCGGCCTCAACCCTTCAGGGAGCTCCTGATTCAGAACAGCCCCAAGCCCACTCAGGCTTGCATCTACATGTAGCACGTAGGGCTTGTTTGGGTCTGCAAAAGCTAGGACGGGTGCATTTGTGAGGCGATTAACGATCTCGCGGAAAGCTATCGTACATTTGTCAGTCCACCTATCACCAAAGGGTTCTGACTCACAGAAATAGATCTGGGGTTTGAACTTCCCATCAGCCTGTTTGGGGGTTTTCACTTTGCGTTTGTTGGTAGGGGGTACCCCTTGGTTAAGTCAGTCAATGGTTTGACTATGGATGAGTAGCCTGCGACGAAACGGCGATAGTAGCCGCAGAAACCAAGAAATGACCTGAGAGACTTCAGATCGGTTGGCTGGGGCCATCGTGTGACTGCTTCAATCTTATCTGTGTCTGCAGCGATGCTGTCTGCTGATACTATGTGACCCACATATCTAACTTTGGGCTGACAAAATTGACACTTGTCTAGTGAAACTTTTAAGCCCACATCCTCCAGTCGGTCAAGTACCCGAAGGAGTCTCTCCTCATGCACCTTCAAAGTGGATCCAAACACAATCAAGTCATCCAAATAAACCAGTACATGCAGCAGATTCATATCACCTACTGCCTTCTCCATCAATCTTTGAAAGGTAGCCGGCGCTCCCATGACCCCCTGCGGCATCCTTTCAAACTGATAAAAACCCAAAGGGCAGATGAAGGCAGTCTTCTCTTTGTCTTGGTCAGACATCTCTATCTGGTAATAGCCGCTTCTCAAGTCCAGTACTGAAAACCAACGACTCCCAGCCAGACAGTCCAAGGCATCATCAATACGTGGAGTTGTATACTGGTCTGGTATGGTTTTACTGTTAAGTGTCCTGTAGTCTATGCCCATTCGAATGTGACCATTTTTCTTCCGTGCAATTACAATGGGTGACGCATATGGGCTTCTCGACTCTCGGATTAAGCCTGCGGCCAGAAGGTCCTGGAGATGTCTCCGTACATCTTCGATGTCTGCAGGTGCTATGCGTCGAGAGTGCTCACGGAATGGTCGTGGATCTGACAGACGGATATGATGTTCCACTCCTTTTGCCAGTCCAACCTCCCATTCATGCAGTGAAAATACTTGTCTTTTACTACATATTTTCTTTCTGAGCCTCTCCTTCCACTCACTTGGAATGGGAGAGTCACCAAAGTCAATTAGATTGGCGTCTATGTTTTCTGGGGCTTTGGTGCTTAAAGGTGGTGCTGCAACCTCTGTGAGTTGTACTTGTCCAATAGGTTTACCTTCTTGCAAAGTTATCTCTTTCATGCTTTCATTCTGCAATAGGACAGAAACTGTTGGCATCAATGGCAGACACTGGTACGACAACAGGCTGAAGCATTAATCCTTGAAGCAGTGGGACAGACTCATTTGCTTCTATTAGCACTGCGCACTTGAGCTCCAAACCACACAGATCCACTTGACACTGTACATAGCGACTCTGTAGAGGAGGAATAACCAGGCTGCCAGGGCCCATCCACCTCACCAGACCCACACTGTCCTCCGTAGCAACTCGTTCTCTCCCAGGAGAATCGGACTCATTGGCATCCAGCACACAGTTCACGCCAAGGACCTGAGCTAACTTGGTTTTTGATGTCTGCTTGCACAAATAAGCGAGTCTTTTAAACAGACTGGCATTAGTTCCCAATATAACTGGGGTCTGATCGGGGGTTTTGGGACCAGGACAAATCAGTGCCAGTACAGATAATGTCTCAGGGGAACCAGTAAGTTCTTTGGGGAACTGTACATCTACCACCACATAGCCCCTGTATGGGTAGCTAGAATCGCTAAGGCCCCAAATGGCGAACCCTGACACCTGCTGAATAGGAACATGAGACAAGTGCCGATTGTACCAGTCTTCAAAGATAATGGTCACTTGTGACCCGCTATCTAACAAAGCGGTGCAGAGCTGATCATTTATGTGCAGTGGGATGGTAGGTGTGGGGCCTATGAGTCCCTCCGGTACTGGAACAATGTTCAGAGTGTTCACAGCATGCCTACGTACAGAACAAGGATGCTTTTTACTGGCCTGATCACTTGATACAGATTTCCGATTATCTTTAGGTTTTCCTCAGGGAGGCAATCAGCTTCTGAATGACTTTCTTTTCATTTTCAGGTAGGGTGCACTTTGTGGCAATATGCCCATTCTCCCCACATCTGTAGCAAAAATAGTCATCTTCTTTGCTGCTCACCTGCTTTGCCTCAACAGCAGTGTGAGGTTTGGTCATGGCCACTCGGGCAGTAGTGTCTCTCACTGGCAAATGCTGGATCTTACGTTTTACACGGTTAACATTTTTCTGTAACGCCACGGCTTCTGAATAGCCTTTGTCATCCGAATGTAGTACAGGCAGCAAGAGTGATTGGGCATCCTCTGCTCTACTCCTAGGTTGCTCTGCTAGCCCAGCCATTTGTTCTTTCAAACTCTTCAGTTCGGCTTTCAGGCCTTGTATGGCAACATTGTCTGACTCTACATTCTCTAGGGCATTCACTTGACGCACACGAGGGTTTACCTTATGGCGAGACCTCTCATATTCCTCTTCTGCTCTGATCTCACTAAGCAAATCCAAAAATTTTGGGGGTCTTTCTCTCCTCTCCTTGAGACGCAACTGTAACAACATTAGGTCTGCACCAACAGCACCTCTGAGCACTTGTTCTACTCTCACCCTGTCCATGTCCTTGGCCATAATGCCACCTTTCTGGACTACACGGGCTAAAAATGGTTCCAATCTCCTAGCAAAGTCTGACAGTTTTTCCCCTGACTTTTGCTGTATTAACCGAAAGGAAAAATACAAATCTTCTCCAGACTCTGCAGATCCAAAAGCACAATTAAGGGCATCCAGATACTCTCCTGGTTTTGCTTCAGGGTCTGTGAATCTCAAAGCCCTCACAATTTCAAGACCAGGACCCTTTAGACTCTCAATGATCCTTCACTTCTTTTATTTTCCAGAGCAGTCGCTCTCCTCGATCAGTAACGTGGCTTGTTCCATCCAATGCTCAAATGGGTCCTCTCCCAGTGGAGTACGAATAACTCCAGAAAAGGTCCTAAGATGACGATAACTATGATTCTCAGGTGGGGCTTTTTGTGACTGGTTCATAAATTCTCCCATAGCACGGATTAAAGACTCCACTGTACCATCTTTAGGGCTAGGGGGCTGGCAGAAAAACTGTAAGTCCTTAACTGTTTTTCCCTCAGTTAACATGAAATTTTTCAGCTTTTCAGCAAACTCATCTGAAGTAGCCAGGGCTGGATTGGCTGTGACAATTTTCCAGGGTAAGGAACCATCAGGTGGCCTTACTTCAGATGGAACATTGGGTGAGTTTAATGCTTCCTTGCATTCACACAATGCCACCAGACTACTAGTCTCAACATCAAAGGTTCTTCCCCTCACCCTGACACGCCCCCAACAACGGACTGTCTGGAGTACTTCTTCAATTCTGCTAACATCGTCATCTTCACCCACCCCTACTACTAACATAGCATGGTGGACCCCCAGCTCTTCCCCCTTGCACCAGTTCTGAAGGTCTTTTTGGAATCTACAATACAGCTGCTGTTCCATTTTACAATTAACTGCAGTCTCTTTCTAATGAATTTATCTGGCCTAAGTATCTATCAAAGGGTTACGTTTTCCTAGCTACTCTTTATAATAATCCAAATTATCCCAGCGGTGCCTCCATTTTGTGTAGCGCCCCTTTCCCTCTACGGTGAATACTTATGTATGTGTTTACGAGATAAGTACGGGGGCTTGGGTTCCAGTAGTAAATGTCAAATTTGTAAAACTCTTTAGTATTGACTGGATTATGTTGCTAGGTAACCAATGGTACTTAGTGAATTAAATAGACTGTAAACAAAGCAATATCACCAGTTTTAGCTTGATTCAAACTGTAATTCAGTTTATTGCTGCTTATTTTCTCTCTCTGGATTAATTCTTTGCAAGGTTATCAGTTTAAATACTTCTTGTCCCCTTTTTGGTTCTGCGTAGGACAAGTGGAGCAATTATGTAAACAATGTACAATTCACCATAAACACTTAACCATACTCCCAAGATGAACAAAATACACACCTTTACCTTTGTGCAGTAATAACTAAATGAAACAAATCATTTGTTTTCATATATCTAGCATGCAATGCATATGCCTATGCCGGCTAAAACCCAATGTACCCAATGAACCGGTTGCAGGCCTGTTTCGTGGCTCGGGTGCGTGGTGGCCTTAAAACAGTAAACACACTGGCCGCTTCACTCCGTAGAGCCAACAAAATGAAATAAAAATGTGATGTTTCGCGTTTTAAGTTATCTTGGTTCAGTAGTTCGGGAGGAAGGTTCGTTACTCACGACCCGGGGCTCCGACCCCGCTGGAGAATGCTTTGGCTGTCGAAGGTTCTACCGGCCAGGACTAACGAACGGCTCCGACCCCCTCCTCTCAGTGTGTGACTGCTCTCCCGTTGCAGTGATAACAGTCCCTCATTAATGGCATAGGATACTGGATACGGACGAACGTCTGACTGTTTTAGTCAACTTCGATGCTAGTCAGACTACACAGTAACTGTACTGGAACTCACTAGCCTACAACTGGAAGCTGAGCTACTCACGGGCAAAACATACGGCAGTTCCGTGCTGCTTCAATGCCGTCTAGCCGACCGCGTTTGGCAGATAAAGTCACCCACTCACACAGGGCTATCACACCGACAACCTAGGGCAGGTAATGAACTTATTTTTCTCCAAAAACCTTGGAAAATGTCGTTTGTAGTGCCGTCGCTGCTCCATACACACGCTCTCCCGGTCTCTCTCTCTCTCGTTCGTTCCCGTCTTTTTTTTTTCTTTCTCTCCCCCGCCCCCTCCCACCGAACCAATCACTAAAGGCTCGTACAGGTTACATATTGATCTGTCAAATCGCGTGAGGCACAGAGGGTTACTGACAGGCAAGGTAGACTTGGTTGCACTGCGCACATGGCAAACTAGTACCTTCCAATCTAACTAAGAAAACCGGAAATGTCAACTTTTATAAAACTATAAACCCAACTATTGTATAATTATTTATTTATCAAACTTATGTACCAGAACTTATTATTTCATTCCTTTTAAAGGGCTACATATACAAATAGTCACATCTCCATCCCACAACTGCTCCAAAGTGCTCAGTGATGCTAGCTTATAAATCACTGGCTCCTCCCCCAGCCCCACATCTGTCAACACCTCCCCAGTCCCAGCCTCACTTTGCAAACTCATTTTGCCTATGGACCTATTAAACTGCTATTACGTCCAATCTCCTCCTGTTTATGGCACAAAATCAGCTGAGTGGCACTGGAGAGTAGAATTATAGTATAAGCACAAATGTTGTTCTAAAAAATACTCCAGTATGTTTCAACCAAATTTCTTCCTCTGTATCCACTACCAGAGATGGTCATTTCTCGGAACAGAACCTAAGACACACTTATAATATAAGCCAGTGGGAAGGTATTCTAACACCTGTCTATTGGTTACTATTATAAGTTCAATTTCTAGTAAAGTTTGTCTAAGCACAGGGAAATGTGTCAAAATGATTGTGGAATTGAACAGTACACCACCGATGCAGTAGAGGGAGATCAGGTTGAAGAAGACTGGAGCATCCTTTTGAAGTAAACTTTTCGATCATACACAGAAAAAGTCTTGTAAAGACCATAAAAGCAGGCCTGGTAGTTGATATTTTAAAATCAATACATACAGTCATGTGCAAAATTCATATGCATCCTAAGTCCTATGTCTAAGGACATGTTTTGTAGATTTTCTAAGTAAAAATAACACATCCTCTACAGAAAACTACATTAAGCATGGTAGATTTCTATTTATTATTTCTATTATTATGAGTTTAATATATTGGAAAATTAACATAAAATGTAAACTCTAGCATTACTTTTGCACAGGCCACATTTTATGTATTGTGTTCTCTTTAAAATCAACAAAACATGTCATTTGACCAGGTGGATGTAGTGATTGTGGAGTTCTGTGGACAAGACTGGAATAGGGTCCACTGGACCCAATTTTTAAATTAATGCTGAGATTCTAAGTGTGTCACCCCACACTGCGTGATTAAATTACTGAAAATAAGTACTACAGTAACAAATAACAGCTATAGCTACAACCCCATTTCCAAAAAAGTTGGGACGCTGTGCAGAATGTAAATAAAAATAGGATGCAATGATGTGCAAATCGTGTAAATCATATTATTAAAGGAAAATAGTACAAAGACAACAAATCAAATGTTGAAACTGAGAAATGTAATTGTTTTTTGAATTTGTTGAATTTGATGCCAACAACATGTTCCAAAAAAGTTGGGACAGGGGCCTGTTCACTGCTGTCTTTCATCACCTCTTCTTTAAACAGCACTCTGTAAGCGTTTGGGAACTGAGGAGACGCTGCTGTAGTTCTGAAAGTGAAACAAGAACAGAAAACAGGATTTCAGCTGCTCGTCGGTTCAGGGGCTCATTTATTATTTTTCATTTCATAATGCACCAAATGTTATCAGTGGTGACAGGTCTGGACTGTAGGCAGGTCAGTTTAGCACCCATACTCTTTTAATATGGAGCAATGCTGCTGTAAAACATGCAGAATGCGGTTTGACATTGTCTTGCTGAAATAATCAAGCCCTTCCCTGAAAAAGACATCATCTGGATGGCAGCATATGTTGCCAAAACATGTATATATAGTTCAGCATTAATGGTGCCTTCACAGATGTGTACATCAAACATGCCATGTCCACTAATGCCCCCCTAAACCATCATGAATACTGGCTTTTGAACTGTGCACTGATAACAAGCTGGGTGGTCTTTAGCCTGGAGGACACCGTGTCCATGATTTCCAAAAAGAAGTTCAAATGTTGATTCGTCAGACCACAGGACTTTTTTCCACCTCCCCTCAGTCCATTTTAAATGAGCCCAGGCCCAGAGAAGGTGGCAGCATTTCTGGATCCTGTTTATATCTGGTTTCTTCTTTGCATTTTAGAGTTTTAACTTGCATTTGTGGATGCAGTGATGAACTGTTTTCACAGACAGTGGTTTTCAGAAGTGTTTCTGAGCCCATGCAGTGAATTTCGTTACAGAATCATGTCTGTTTTTAACGGAGTGCTACCTGAGGGCCCAAAGATCATGGCCAGCAATACGGGTTTTTGGCCTCATCCCTTACATACAGAGATTTGTCCAGATTCTCTGAATCTTTTAATGATATTATGTACCGTAGACGATGAAAAGCAGAAGTTCTTTGCTATTTTATGTTGATAAATGTTCTTCTTGAATTGTTAGACTATTTGATGGTGCAGTCTTTCACAGAGTGGTGAACCCCTCCTCATCTTTACTTCTGAAAGACTCAACCTCTCTGAGATGCTTTTACACCCAATCATGTTACTAATCTGTTGCCAATCAACCACCAGGTGTTTTAAGCAGTACACCAGTACAGTTTTTACCAGCCTTTTGTTGCCCCTGTCCCAACTTTTTTGGAACATGTTTTGGGCATCAAATAATAATAACTGGAGGGGAATAGTGAAGGTAGTGGCACAACATTGGAGAAGTCTGAGCCTGGCTGAGGAGTGCATTACACAACTGTTTGTGCTGATGTTGCAAGATTGTGCTGATAGGATCCCATTAGCTTTTTATTCATTATGGTTATCAGCGCAAAGGATTACTAATCAGCCTACTCAGACGAGATGCCGCCAAATTGTCAGGATGCTGCTGACCACACCTCATATTTCTTACAGCCCAGAGCTGCTTTGGTGTCTCTCTGAAATGCGGAAAGGACTACACAGAATTATATACACAAAAGGAAACTTCATCTTAAGAACAGGAAGGTTTCGAAGTAGCCTGAGAGATTTTTCACAATAAGTTGGGAAACAGTCATTTAACACAATCAGCAAGCCAAACAGGCGGTCACACTACATAAATGTGGCATTGAAAACAGCTTAGTTTTAGTTGGAGTGTCAGGTTTTAACAATTTCAGTCACAGTGTAAAATATTACAACATTGATATTTTAAAACGTTTAGCAACATTTGAAGACAGAAATATAAGAGAATAGGGCTTAAATATCACTGATCAGACATATCTGAGAACTGTCTGGACATAGTTCTAATGTTCTATTATGCATGCATTGCTGTATTCAGTGGGTCCCATGTGGGCTGGTTATTCCAGCATTGGATGGCTTCTAACTCACTCTCTCTATTGCGTTAATGCTAGCTTCAGTGACAACAAAATGTTTGGTTTAACAATTAGTCTTCTGTAAATGCTCTTTTCTAGTTTGGTAATGTGCTCTTCTACACATTCACAGATCTTACACGTAGATATGAGAAAAGAGTAACAGTTCATTCTTTTGACCAAATGTTTTCCAGAGGTATACCAGGCATAGTTACAGTTGCTAGGCTCAGAAGGACCAACTGAGTAAATAAAGCTAAATAGCTAAACAATGACCCCAAAACTGAGCCCAAAACATGGAAAACCTGTTCTACCTCTGGATCAGATTTAAATGCAACAGTACAAGTGAAGTGGAGAGAAATGAATAAAAGGGGTTTTTCATATGCAGGTGGTGACCCTGCTCTCTGAAAATATACCCCAGCTTTCATACAGTGATATTTTAAGGAAGATGCAATTGTTCATTTTCTGCTGGATGGGTGTTATCAGTGGTGACAGATCTGGACTGTAGGCAGGTCAGTTTAGCACCCAGACTCTTTTAATATGGAGCAATGCTGCTGTAAAACATGCAGAATGCGGTTTGACATTGTCTTGCTGAAATAATCAAGCCCTTCCCTGAAAAAGACATCATCTGGATGGCAGCATATGTTGCCAAAACATGTATATATAGTTCAGCATTAATGGTGCCTTCACAGATGTGTACATCAAACATGCCATGTCCACTAATGCCCCCCTAAACCATCATGAATACTGGCTTTTGAACTGTGCACTGATAACAAGCTGGGTGGTCTTTAGCCTGGAGGACACCGTTATGTTATATGTTTTGCTTTTTTTTTTTTTTTTTTTTGCTGAACTAGTCCTTTAATGAATACACCAGATCAAGTTGTGCTATGGGAATGACAAACCTGAGCTGTACAGTTTTAAGCATAAGTGTGGTAAAAACACATGTTTAGTAGATTTTCTAAGAGAAAATAAGTTACTACATTCTTTGTACAGAACACACTAAATATGGCACTTTTTCTGCACATTGTAGGGCGTAATATCTATTTATTTGCTGCACTGAAATTTTGGAAAAATTTGTTTCCAGTAATCAGTTTTAATTCAATTCTAGTTTAAAGAGATAAGTTTTTAGGTGCTTCTTAAAAGTGAGCACTGAGCTTGACTGTCTAATAAGTGGTAGTATTGAATTTCACAAATTAGATGCTTAATAACTGAAAGAGGCCTCTAAGTTTTTTCTGTATTTTACAGAGGGTATTTGTAGAAGGCCACTATCTACAGATAAGTCTAATGTCAAATACTGTGATCTTACATATTTGACATATCATCCACCATTTAATGGAGGTCACATGACATGAGCCCTGTGAACTGAATCGACATAGAATTCAGGTCATTTTCAGTTCGTTCATCAAAGACTTTAGAATTTCTATACTCGTGCACATGCATTGCTTCTGACAGACCTCCTGCTTTATTCTAGGCAGGGCTGGGTTGCTCTTCCTGAAGGAGTGAAAGCAGAAGGAGACCGACTACACTTCCTGAAATCGACCCCTGACCTCAATGGCCTCTACATCTGTATAGCAGAGAATGAGCTTGGAACTGCAGCAGGTTCACTGTATCGATATAATAGACGCACATGACGAGCTTTGAAGAGGAGAGGCGGGAATGGGCTCTACCAGAAGATATTTCTCTACCTGAAGTGAAATTTGCACTTTCCTTCAAATTATAGTATTACAGTAAATGGTTTAGCATTTCTGTTTATTTAACCAAACTTTACACAATGGTAAAAAAATAAAACATGTTTTAACATTTGCACAGGCCAGAGTTTGTGTTTCTCAATATGCTAAATTCAGACAATAAATAGTAATTTTGCATAAAAATGTACAGATGTGTGTTCTTTTTTCAGACTAGTTTGACCATACAGGTTGATAGCAATGACATTTTGCCAAACAAGCGATATGCATAATGTGTTTGCCGCTGTGATTTGTAAACGTCTTGGAAGAATCATAGCAGAAAAGCCTGGAGCAAAAAGTATTTGTTAACAAGTTCTAAAAAACAAACACATATGCTGCTAACACTGTGCAGCATAACATCTACTAACAATTTCATACACATACACCTACAGATGGGTGACAAATAAAAGGAAAAACTGAATAAATGAGTAGCAAAAACTTAATGGGTGCCTCCAGATAGGTATACTGCATGATGCAACTAAGCAATTAACATTCTGCAATGCTCTCTAGCATGTATAAAATGCTAAACAGGCCCACATTGAGTTTGGATCAAGATGGCAATAGAATAGTAACTTCAGGTTCATTATAAGGGCATGGATGGCAAGAGCTTCAGTCACAAAGACTTATGAACTGATTAGTGTTTTAATAGTAAACTAGAAAAAGTCTGTGTGAAAAATATAAGTAAATAAGGTCTAAAGTGCGCATTTAATAAGTGTGATGTGACATGTAAATAAACAGGAGAGGAACTGTTCCTCAGGGGGCTGAGAATGTCAGTGCAGAGTGTGATAAGACTGTGTCCTCAAGAACATTCCGTCCAATTCAATTCAATTCAATTAAACTTTGTCATTATACAATACAGGGTAGTACAGTATAACGAAACACTATCGGGCTACTTTTCCAGTGCAGTAATAAAAGATGCATAGTAAACAGTGCAAAGACAAAAGACAGTAAAAGACAGACAAAATGTGCATAGTCAGTAGGTACAGGTGTCGAACGTAGACAAGATGTGCATAGGCAAGTGTTATAGGTGTATTGGACGAATAGACAGTTAGTGCATAGTCAGATATTCAAGTGTATCAGGTATATAGACAGAAGTGTGCTGGTGAATTACAGTAGAGTACAGTAAATGCAGAAGTACTATTTGTAAAGAGATGTAAACAGTGATCTGTATATAAAGTGTACAGTGCAGGTAGAGAGTAGCAGCATAATGTCCAGGTAACATCTTAAATAAACAGTAACAGTATAAATATACAAATATACTAGAAATAAGGTTTAGTCAGAGATGAAGTGCACAGCATACAGTCCTCTGAGCTAGTGGAGCTCAATGTGTAGAGTGCTGGGTGATCAGGCTGATCATTAACATACTGTAGTGTTGGTGTTAAGCACAGGTCGTTGCTGCCAGTGTGACCAGTTTGACAGCTCGGGGACAGAAACTGTTCTTAAATCTGGTGGTTCTGGCTTGGATGTTCCGGTACCTCTTTCCAGATGGCAGAGGATGGAACAAGGTGTCGCTGGGATGTGTGGGGTCCGAGGATATGTTGGTGGCTTTCCTCTCACATCGGTTGTCATATACACTGCTCAAAAAATAAAGGGAACACTTAAACAACACAATGTAACTCCAAGTCAATCACACTTCTGTGAAATCAACCTGTCCAGTTAGGAAGCAACATTGATTGTGAATCAATTTCACCTGCTTTTGTGCAAATGGAACAGACAACAGGTAGAAATGAGAGGCAATTAGCAAGACAACCCCTATAAAGGAGTGGTTCTGCAGGTGACGACTACAGACCATTTCTCTGTTCTCATCCTTTCTGGCTGATGTTTTGGTCACTTTTGCATTTTGTCAGTGCTCTCACCCCTAGAGGTAGCATGAGGCGGTGTCTACAACCCACAGAATTGCTCAGGTAGTGCAGCTCATCCAGGATGGCACATCAGTGCGAGCTGTGAAGGTTTGCTGTGTCTGTCAGCACAGTGTCCAGAGCATGGAGGAGATACCAGGAGACAGGACAGTACACCAGGAGACGTGGAGGAGGCCGTAGGAGAGCAACAACCCAGCAGCAGGACCGCTACCTCCTCCTTTGTGCAAGGAGGAACAGGACGAACAGTGCCAGAGCCCTGCCAAATAACCTCCAGCAGGCCACTAATATCCATGTTTCTGCTCAAACTGTCAGAAACAGACTCCATGAGGGTGGTATGAGGGCCTGACGTCCACAAGTGGGGCTTGTGCTTACAGCCCAACACTGTGCAGGGTGATTGGCATTTGCCAAAGAAAACCAAGATTGGCAGATTCGCCATTGGCGCCCTGTGCTCTTCACAGATGAGAGCAGGTTCACACTGAGCACATGTGACAGACATGACAGAGTCTGGAGACGCCGTGGAGAGCGATCTGCTGCCTGCAACATCCTCCAGCATGACCGGTTTGGCAGTGGGTCAGTAATGGTGTAGGGAGGCATTTCTTTGGAAGGCTGCACAGCCCTCCATGTGCTAGCCAGAGGTAGCCTGACTGCCATTAGGTAGGATGAGATCCTCCGACCCACTATGAGACCATATGCTGGTGCAGTGGGCCCTGGGTTCCTTCTGATGCATGACAATGCTTGGCCTAATGTGGCTGAACTGTGTCAGCAGTTCCTGCATGATGAAGGCATTGATGCTATGGACTGCACTGCCCGCTCCCCAGACCTGAATCCAGACTGTCCAGGAGTTGACTGATGCTTTAATCCAGGTCTGGGAGGAAATCCCTCTGGAGAACATCTGTCACCCCATCAGGAGCATGCCCAGGCTTTGTAGGGAGGTCATACAGGCACGTGGAGGCCACACACAATACTGAGCCTCATTTTAACTTCACTGAAGTTGGGTCAGTCTGTAATTTGATTTTGTACTTTTATTTTGAGTATGATTCCAAATCCAGACCTCCATGGGATAATAATTTTGATTTACATTGATCATTATGTTCTCGACGCATTCCACTATGTAATGAATAAAGATTTTCAACTGGAATATTTCATTCATTCAGATCTAGGATGTGTTATTTTAGTGTGCCCTTTACTTTTTTGAGCAGTGTATGTCTGACAGCCACGGTGATGTGTTGAGCAGTTTTGACCCTCCTCTGCAGGACCTTGCGTTCAGCAGCAGTGGTGCTGCCGTACCAGATGGTGATGCAGCTGGTCAAGATGCTCTCCACTGTGGCTCTGTAGAAATTGCAGAGGAGCTGTTGTGGCAGGTTGACTTTTTTAACCTTCTGAGGAAGTGAAGGCGTTGTTGGCTTTTCCTGATGATGTGGGATGTGTTGAGTGACCAGAGTGGTCATACCGACCCAGTGCAAGCACATGGTTCAACGTCATTGCAGCAGTCTAAAAATTTGGGTGCACATACGTCGACCTAAATGATGGAACTAACCTAACTTTGTGTAAATAGACCACAATATAGAAATATGTACACATATGCAGTCGTGACTGGCATGTTTCTTTTTTTCTGAATTCATACAAACACTTTCATTTTACAGTAAATTAGTTTCAGTTAGTTTATGTTTATGAACAGACACCTAGAAATCAATATAGTAGGGGGGTTTTACATTCTTGTTAAAACTTTGTCTTTTCAAAGTTTGCATTTAGGAGTCATACTAATGTTGTGTGAAATGTTAATTGCTTGTTTTTAGTAATTTATTTTGATGTATGTTGATTGTCAATCAAACTGGCTTGATTTTTAATGTCTAGATCTTTAGAACATTCGGTGTCCTGTAGTCATAAAAGTTTGTTGTTCATCATTGTCATGATTCTTTTGGAACCTTTGAAGCCTCATATCTGCATGAACATCTGCTCTTCTGTGCCTTCATGCAACATATTATCATGCAAATAGATCACTTCAAATTGCTGTTTTTAAGTGGGTTTTTTTAACATTTTGCAGAAGTGTGAAGTGATGCATTCAAATACATGCAGCAGAGCTGAGTTCCTATCTGTCACATGACTTCCAGAAAAGGCTGTGATGGTATGCTTGCATGGTGCACTGGAGGTTTTTAATGTGGTAACCTGCCACTGAATGTCTTGTGTGTTTATGAACATAACTGAAGTTGCAGAGGACGAGCAAACAATAAGCTGACTTTGCTTAATTAAATTTTTTGTTTTTGTTAATATCACTTTTTACAGTTAATGCAGCCCTTAGAAGGCAGATGTGGTTAAAACTATATAACACACTTTCAGTTCTGATGTACCTTTCTCACAGAGGTTCTCAATGTTTGACACTAGACATTGTTTACATTAGGCCAAGGGCAATGATGTACCATGTTGGCTTCCTCACTCACTTTCCATTGCTTATGTGCCTGATGAAACCCCATCTGTCATTCATATATGGACCCTACTACTGCATCACATGGCCACAACTCAATGCATTTAGGCAGGGAGAGGTGGTCAAGACAACTTGCTGAAGTGAAAGAAAGGTGGTTTAAGTCACTTTGAACGTGGCGTGGTTGTTGGTGCCAGACGGGCTGGTCTGAGTATTTCAGAAACTGCTGATCTACTGGGATTTTCACGCGCAACCATCTCTAGTGTTTACAAAGAATGGTCAGAAAAAGAGAAAATATCCAGTGAGCAGCAGTTGTGTGGATGAAAATGCCTTGTTGATGTGAGAGGTCAGAGGAGAATGGGCAGACTGGTTCCAGATGATAGAAAGGCAACAGGAACTCAAATAACCAACCAAAATCTCTGAGGAACGTTTCTAACACCTTGTTGAAAGTATGCCACGAATAATTAAGGCAGTTCTGAAGGCAAAAGGGGTTCCAACCTTTTACTAGCAAGGTGTACCTAATAAGGTGGCAGGTGAGGGTATATCCCACAGTAAAACAAAATAAATAAAATGAAAAAGCAAATAAATGAACTATTCAGACCTAGACATTTATAAGGATTATGTCTTGATCTATTTAAACCAGTGCGTTAACAGCGACAGTAATAAGCTAAAATACATGTAGCGCCCCTTTCCCTCTACGGTGAATACTTATGTATGTGTTTACGAGATAAGTACGGGGGCTTGGGTTCCAGTAGTAAATGTCAAATTTGTAAAACTCTTTAGTATTGACTGGATTATGTTGCTAGGTAACCAATAGTACTTAGTGAATTAAACAGACTGTAAACAAAGCAATATCACCTGTTTTAGCTTGATTCAAACTGTAATTCAGTTTATTGCTGCTTATTTTCTCTCTCTGGATTAATTCTTTGCAAGGTTATCAGTTTAAATACTTCTTGTCCCCTTTTTGGTTCTGTTTAACAACGTAGGACAAGTGGAGCAATTATGTAAACAATGTACAATTCACCATAAACACTTAACCATACTCCCAAGATGAACAAAATACACACCTTTACCTTTGTGCAGTAATAACTAAATGAAACAAATCATTTGTTTTCATATATCTAGCATGCAATGCATATGCCTATGCCGGCTAAAACCCAATGTACCCAATGAACCGGTTGCAGGCCTGTTTCGTGGCTCGGGTGCGTGGTGGCCTTAAAACAGTAAACACACTGGCCATTTCACTCCGTAGAGCCAACAAAATGAAATAAAAATGTGATGTTTCGCGCTTTAAGTTATCTTGGTTCAGTAGTTCGGGAGGAAGGTTCGTTACTCACGACCCGGGGCTCCGACCCCGCTGGAGGATGCTTTGGCTGTCGAAGATTCTACCGGCCAGGACTAACGAACGGCTCCGACCCCCTCCTCTCAGTGTGTGACTGCTCTCCCGTTGCAGTGATAACAGTCCCTCATTAATGGCATAGGATACTGGATATGGACGAACGTCTGACTGTTTTAGTCAACTTCGATGCTAGTCAGACTACACAGTAACTGTACTGGAACTCACTAGCCTACAACTGGAAGCTGAGCTACTCACGGGCAAAACATACGGCAGTTCCGTGCTGCTTCAATGCCGTCTAGCCGACCGCGTTTGGCAGATAAAGTCACCCACTCACACAGGGCTATCACACCGACAACCTAGGGCAGGTAATGAACTTATTTTTCTCCAAAACCTTGGAAAATGTCGTTTGTAGTGCCGTCGCTGCTCCACACACACGCTCTCCCGGTCTCTCTCTCGTTCATTCCCGTCTTTTTTTTTTTCTTTCTCTCCCCCGCCCCCTCCCACCGAACCAATCACTAAAGGCTTGTACAGGTTACATATTGATCTGTCAAATCGCGTGAGGCACAGAGGGTTACTGACAGGCAAGGTAGACTTGGTTGCACTGTGCACATGGCAAACTAGTACCTTCCAATCTAACTAAGAAAACCGGAAATGTCAACTTTTATAAAACTATAAACCCAACTATTGTATAATTATTTATTTATCAAACTTATGTACCAGAACTTATTATTTAATTCCTTTTAAAGGGCTACACTCTCCCCCTTCTAATGGTCTTCATGTCCCTATGAAGCCTAGTTAAGAAGAAAGGGCATAATTTTTCATCTATCCAATCTTAATGATGATCCCCCTATGGACTATAGTTACAGGTTGATCTCTAGATTTCCCAACCTCATCATAAGTCAATCTAATGACAGGCTTAACTTGTCGTTTTTCCCGTTTTGGGTAATCACTTTCAGTCTGATTGATGGGATCTGGGATTTCTAGCCGTTCCCTTTCTAGAGTCTGAACTGGTGAGTTTTCACTTAACTCTCTCCCTTCCTGAGGTTCTTCTACTTCCAAAGTAATGTCTTGCTCACCCTCTTCTTGAATCAGAATCTCATTATGTTGCAACTCCGTCGTTGGGAGGTCTCTGTTCTCGCCAACAGGGAGTGGTTGTGTCGACAGTGTTTTTTTCTCTCCCCACAAACATTGAGTCTCCATCTCCTCCTCTGAGTCGGAAACCAAATCTCCAGTTCCAGACGTTGGTACTTCTGCAGATGCAAGACTTTGGTTCTCTGTCTGGTGCACCTTCTTGTGGCTTCGTGTCACTGGACTGGTTACTGGGACCAAGGTATCATCCCCTGGTAATCTAACCAGGCATCCAATGGGTAAAAGGTGATCACGATGTATAGTTCTCACTCTACCCATTCCACTTTCAGGTTTGATATGATATACTGGCAGGTCAGGAATCTTCCCTACTATGACATATGGTAATGAGCTCCATCTACTCTGTAGTTTGTGTTTTCCTTTGAGGCCCAAATTCTTCAGTAAGACTCTATCACCAGTGTCCAGCACTTGGGTCGTAACAGCTTCTCATAGCCTCTCTTGTTCCGCAGATGCACTCAACTTGCTGCTTTGGTGGCCAGCTCATAGGCATTCTGTAAGTCTTGGCGCAGTTCCTCCACATAGCGGTGATGGCTGACTCCCTCCCTTTCCTCTGCTCCAAAGCAGACATCCACAGGAAGTCTGGCTTCCTCCCAAACATAAGAAAGTAAGGAGAGTAACCAGTTGAGTCATTTTTGGTGCTGTTGTATGCATGTACAAGTTGGCTTACATGCTGGCTCCATTGTCTTTTCTGGGTAGACCCCAACGTTCCTAACAGACAATAAAGTTCTATTAAATCTTTCAGGCTGTGGATCACCCTGGGGGTGGTAGGGTGTGGTCCTTGATTTGCGAATCCCCAAGACTCTCAGGAGTTCGTGGATTACAGCCTGCTCTCAAAATCGCGGCCCTGATCAGAATGGATGCGAGAGGGTAGTCCATAATGGACAAAGAACTTCTCGACTAGTGTTTTGGCCACAGTCACTGCTCTTTGATCCTTAGTTGGATAAGCCTGGGAATAGCGGCTAAAATGATCTGTGACTACAAGGATGTTGGAAAATCCCTTTGAATCTGGTTCAAGGCACAAGAAATCAATACACACTAGTTCCATTGGACCGCTAGTTACAATCTGGTGAAGTGGGGCTGCACGTATACAAGGACTCTTCCATGCAACACAACTCCCACAATTCTTTACATACAGCTCTATGGTCAGTGACATTCTAGGCCAGTAGAATCGGTTCCGGACCAGCTCAAGAGTTCTCTCTACCCCCAGGTGTCCCATGTCATCGTGAACTGACTTGATCACCTGCTCTCTGAACTTTTCCGGAAGAAGTATCTGATGAATTTCTCCATCAGAGTTCTTCTGGGTGACTCTGTACACCAACCCACCTTTCTCCATCAGCTTGCTGCTCTGCCTTTTCATCAGTGCCACATCTGGATGCAGTTTGTTACATCTGTGGGCTATTCTCCAGAGTGCACAAATTTTCTAACTTCACTAATGACAATATCCTCTGATTGAGCGTTTCTCAGGTCTTCTACCGTCAGCTGTTGCAGCTGTCCCAATTCCAACTGAGCAGGGAAAGCATAAAGTGGGGGAATACCATCAGCTGGTACTCTTAGCTTGCTTGCCAAACATACAGCTCTCTCAGGTGAATTATCAGGTAAATCTTGCACGTTCGCACATTTACAAATGGCTCCGACTTCAGTCTGGGATATCTCTTTCCAAGCCTCAGTCTCACCCCTGGTCTCTTTCCTTGACAACAGATCGGCATCAATGTTGCTCCTTCCGGGAAGGTACTGTATTTCAAAATCATACGTGGCCAGGGCTGCTAACCACGGTGACCAGTGGCATTGAGCTTTGCTGATGTAAGCACATAGGTAAGCGGGTTATTATCTGTTCTTACAGTGAACTTCACTCTGTACAGATAATCGTGAACTTATCCACGACAGCCCACTTAAGAGCCAAAAACTCCAACTGGTGGATATGATAGTTCTTCTCTGCTGTGCTCAACCCACGACTCGCAAAAGCCACCGGCCTCAACCCTTCAGGGAGCTCCTGATTCAGAACGGCCCCAAGCCCACTCAGGCTTGCATCTACATGTAGCACGTAGGGCTTGTTGGGGTCTGCAAAAGCTAGGACGGGTGCATTTGTGAGGCGAATTAACGATCTCGCGGAAGCTATCGTACATTTGTCAGTCCACCTATCACCAAAGGGTTCTGACTCACAGAAATAGATCTGGGGTTTGAACTTCCCATCAGCCTGTTTGGGGGGTTTTCACTTTGCGTTTGTTGGTAGGGGGTACCCCTTGGTTAAGTCAGTCAATGGTTTGACTATGGATGAGTAGCCTGCGACGAAAACGGCGATAGTAGCCGCAGAAGAACCAAGAAATGACCTGAGAGACTTTCAGATCGGTTGGCTGGGGCCATCGTGTGACTGCTTCACATCTTATCTGTGTCTGCAGCGATGCTGTCTGCTGATACTATGTGACCCACATATCTAACTTTGGGCTGACAAAATTGACACTTGTCTAGTGAAACTTTAAGCCCACATCCTCCAGTCGGTCAAGTACCCGAAGGAGTCTCTCCTCATGCACCTTCAAAGTGGATCCAAACACAATCAAGTCATCCAAATAAACCAGTACATGCAGCAGATTCATATCACCTACTGCCTTCTCCATCAATCTTTGAAAGGTAGCCGGCGCTCCCATGACCCCCTGCGGCATCCTTTCAAACTGATAAAAACCCAAAGGGCAGATGAAGGCAGTCTTCTCTTTGTCTTGGTCAGACATCGCTATCTGGTAATAGCCGCTTCTCAAGTCCAGTACTGAAAACCAACGACTCCCAGCCAGACAGTCCAAGGCATCATCAATACGTGGAGTTGTATACTGGTCTGGTATGGTTTTACTGTTAAGTGTCCTGTAGTCTATGCCCATTCGAATGTGACCATTTTTCTTCCGTGCAATTACAATGGGTGACGCATATGGGCTTCTCGACTCTCGGATTAAGCCTGCGGCCAGAAGGTCCTGGAGATGTCTCCGTACATCTTCGATGTCTGCAGGTGCTATGCGTCGAGAGTGCTCACGGAATGGTCGTGGATCTGACAGACGGATATGATGTTCCACTCCTTTTGCCAGTCCAACCTCCCATTCATGCAGTGAAAATACTTGTCTTTTACTACATATTTTCTTTCTGAGCCTCTCCTTCCACTCACTTGGAATGGGAGAGTCACCAAAGTCAATTAGATTGGCGTCTATGTTTTCTGGGGCTTTGGTGCTTAAAGGTGGTGCTGCAACCTCTGTGAGTTGTACTTGTCCAATAGGTTTACCTTCTTGCAAAGTTATCTCTTTCATGCTTTCATTCTGCAATAGGACAGAAACTGTTGGCATCAATGGCAGACACTGGTACGACAACAGGCTGAAGCATTAATCCTTGAAGCAGTGGGACAGACTCATTTGCTTCTATTAGCACTGCGCACTTGAGCTCCAAACCACACAGATCCACTTGACACTGTACATAGCGACTCTGTAGAGGAGGAATAACCAGGCTGCCAGGGCCCATCCACCTCACCAGACCCACACTGTCCTCCGTAGCAACTCGTTCTCTCCCAGGAGAATCGGACTCATTGGCATCCAGCACACAGTTCACGCCAAGGACCTGAGCTAACTTGGTTTTTGATGTCTGCTTGCACAAATAAGCGAGTCTTTTAAACAGACTGGCATTAGTTCCCAATATAACTGGGGTCTGATCGGGGGTTTTGGGACCAGGACAAATCAGTGCCAGTACAGATAATGTCTCAGGGGAACCAGTAAGTTCTTTGGGGAACTGTACATCTACCACCACATAGCCCCTGTATGGGTAGCTAGAATCGCTAAGGCCCCAAATGGCGAACCCTGACACCTGCTGAATAGGAACATGAGACAAGTGCCGATTGTACCAGTCTTCAAAGATAATGGTCACTTGTGACCCGCTATCTAACAAAGCGGTGCAGAGCTGATCATTTATGTGCAGTGGGATGGTAGGTGTGGGGCCTATGAGTCCCTCCGGTACTGGAACAATGTTCAGAGTGTTCACAGCATGCCTACGTACAGAACAAGGATGCTTTTACTGGCCTGATCACTTGATACAGATTTCCGATTATCTTTAGGTTTTCCTCAGGGAGGCAATCAGCTTCTGAATGACTTTCTTTTCATTTTCAGGTAGGGTGCACTTTGTGGCAATATGCCCATTCTCCCCACATCTGTAGCAAAAATAGTCATCTTCTTTGCTGCTCACCTGCTTTGCCTCAACAGCAGTGTGAGGTTTGGTCATGGCCACTCGGGCAGTAGTGTCTCTCACTGGCAAATGCTGGATCTTACGTTTTACACGGTTAACATTTTTCTGTAACGCCACGGCTTCTGAATAGCCTTTGTCATCCGAATGTAGTACAGGCAGCAAGAGTGATTGGGCATCCTCTGCTCTACTCCTAGGTTGCTCTGCTAGCCCAGCCATCTGTTCTTTCAAACTCTTCAGTTCGGCTTTCAGGCCTTGTATGGAAGAGGAAGAGGAGACAGGAAGAGGAAGAGACAGGAAGACGCTATGCTGTAGTAACGCAGACTTCAACGCGAACCTCGGCAATATTGAGCAAGGCAGCAAGTCAGTAATCTATAAACCACATGGATTAGTTTTCTTAGCCAACACAGTTATAAAACAACTTTAAAAGCTATAAAATTTATATTAATAAACTACTCACTACCGGAAGTACACTGGAGGACGGTGAAGAAGATCTGGACAGTCTGCAAGCTTACATCGACGAGTGTTTCGACCGAGTCGTAATGGGAAAACCAACCAACACTCCGTCCAGCAACAAAGGAGCTCCATCCACCAAGAGGAGTCGCCCAGAAGATTCACCAGGGGCTTCTTCTCAGTCCAGCGAAGTGGCGGACATTTTGGAGTCCATCGATAAGAAGCTGTCCAGTTTCGACGCTCGCCTCTCCATTTTGGAAATTCTTCACAAGGAGTTTCAGGCTCTCCGGGAGTCGGTAGAGTTCAGCCAACAGCAGGTGGAAGCACTTGCTGTGGAGAACGCCGCTCTCAGAGAGTCGGTGAATTCCCTCACCAAGGGAATGACCCGGCTCTCGGAGGAGAATAAAAAAATCAGGGAAACCGTCACCGAGCTCCAGCCCGCAGCATGAGGGACAACCTCGTGTTTTCGGGTCTACCGGAGAAATCGGAGGAAAACCCGGAAACGACAGTGAAAGAGTTCTTGCAATCCTACCTGAAGCTCCCGGAAGACACTGTTAAAACCATCAACTTCGATCGTGTTCACCGTATAGGAGCTAAGCGACCCGGGGCACACAGACCCAGACCAATCGTAGCCAAATTCGAACGTTTCAAGCAGAAAGAGCTGGTGAAGAGCCGCGGACGGGAGCTGAGAGGAACGGACTTCAGCGTCAACGATCAGTTTCCTAAAGAGATCCTGGAGCGACGCAAAATCCTGTTCCCTCTCCGGAAAAAACATATTCAAGAAGGTTCACGAGCTATCATTGCGGTGGACAAACTCTATATAAACGGACAGCTCTATCGCGACCAGGAAACCACGCCATGGCTATACTGATCAGGTGACCTGTGTATACAAACGCCTTTTTTCTCTATCTTCTTTGTTTTGTTTTTTTTTTCTTTTTTACATGTCTATATATAACAATTAATGCCGGTTTAGACAGCATAGTGGACTTTATGTTAAGTAATTATTATTTTTATTTTTATTTATTTTTTTTCTTTCTCTTTTTTTTTTTTTTTTTTTTTTCTCTTCCCCTCATTCTTTTGCTATATTTGTCACTTTGGAGCACCCTTTCCTTTTCTTTTCTTTCTGCATCCAACATGTTTGCTACACAACACACACAATGCTATACAGGACACATAACATGCAATGTACACTCACACACACATCCACACACACACACACCTTCAGTGAGCACGCAACACTTTCTCGATTAATTTCAATATGAGCACACTGAGGTTTGTTTCATGGAATGTGCGTGGAGTTGGTTCAAGGGAGAAGAAGGTGAAAATTATTAACCGATTAAACGACTTGCAGGCTGACATTGTGTTCCTACAGGAGACACATGTGTCCAGAACATCTGCACACACACTCTCCTCTTCACAGTTTCCTCATATGTACTCAGCCTGTTACAACTCTAAACAAAGAGGTGTAGCTATATTAATTAACAAAAGGATAAACTTCTCTATTAGAAACACGATGTCAGACCCCGAAGGCAGATTTATAATACTTAATCTATCTATTCAGAATATAGATTTATGTATTGCCAGTATATATGGACCAAATGTTGATGATCCCTCCTTCTTTCATACCTTCTTCACCTCACTTGCTGATCACTCTGATACCACAATTGTAATAGGAGGGGACTTCAACCTGGTACTTAATGCAGAGATTGACAGGCTTAGTACAGCAGTGAGTCAAAGAAACTGGCAGTCTGCAGACATTCTTAAACAATACATGAAGGATTTTGGTCTTTGCGATGCTTGGCGCTCACATCACCCCACTCTGAGAGATTATAGTTTTTTCTCACAAGTACATCACTCCCACTCCCGCTTGGATTACTTTTTAGTCAGTAGCTCCATGATGACGGAAATCACAGACACTCAGATACATCCGATCACTATTAGTGATCACGCACCTGTATCTGTGTCTCTGACACAGAAACGAGTTACACCACCAACTAGGAACTGGAGATTTAATACATCATTACTTAAAGAACAAGATTTCATTAATTATTTTAAACGAGAGTGGGCTATATACTTAGAACAAAATAATCTGCCGGAAATATCGCCATGTGATCTATGGGAAGCAGGAAAGGCAGTAATGCGGGGTAAAATAATTTCTTACTGCGCACATAAGAAAAATAAAGAAAAAACACTTATATTAGAATTGGAACAGAAAATTAAATCTTTAGAAAATGCCTATGCTGCATCACCACAAGAAAATATAATTAACAGCCTGAGGAAACTTAAATTGGAATTAAATGAAATACTTGATAAGAAGACACAATTTATGTTGCAGAGGTTGCGTCTGGAAAACTTTGAACATGGAAATAAATCTGGAAAATTCCTGGCCAATCAGTTAAAACTGAATAAAGAAAAAACAGCTATTCACTCTATTAAAGACTCGGTCGGTAATATTACTCATGACCCACAACAAATAAATAACTCCTTTAAAGACTTTTATGAAGCCTTATACTCATCACAGATTAATCCATCTGATGCTGAATTGAAAGAAGAATTTCTTAATGATATAAATCTACCTAAATTAAATGAGGATCAGATTACAACTCTTGATTCACCGTTTTCATCATCTGAATTCTATAAGGCAATACAGCACCTTCCAAATAATAAAGCCCCAGGCCCAGACGGGTTCCCAGCAGAATTCTATAAAGAATTTTGGCCTGTGTTAGAACCTACTTTTTTCAGAATGGTGACTCAAATCAAGAATAACCACACAATCTCCCCAAACATGAACTCTGCCAACATTAGCCTGCTTCTTAAACCAGGCAAAGACCCAACACTTCCATCTAGTTATCGCCCAAATCTCTTATTAATGTAGACCTTAAAATTATTTGCAAAGTTCTCGCAAGAAGATTAGAAAAAAATCACTCCATATATTATACATTCGGACCAAACAGGTTTTATCAAGGGCCGGCACTCAGCCGATAACACACGCCGACTAATAATATAATAGATTACTGTTCCATTAACAAATTAGAAAAAATAGTAGTCTCTTTAGATGCAGAGAAAGCATTCGACAGGGTAAATTGGAAATTTTTGTTAGCAGTTCTACATAAATTTGGATTTGGCCCATCCTTTATAAACTGGATCGAAACATTATACAGCTCTCCAAATGCACGGGTTAGGACAAATGATCTTATTTCACAAAGCTTCAGTCTGCAGAGGGGAACTAGACAAGGTTGCCCACTCTCTCCCTCAATGTTTATCATCTTCATTGAGCCACTAGCAGCAAAAATCAGACAGAATGTAAACATCAAAGGAATCCAAACAGAAAATACAGACCATAAAATAAGCCTTTATGCTGATGATGTATTACTTTTCCTCGGGAACTCACAAACCGCTCTTCTAAAGACAATCACACTTATAGATAAGTTCTCATCTGTATCAGATTACTCCATTAATTGGAGTAAATCAACAGTTTTGCCTCTGAATTGTAAATTTCAGAACATCATACCTACATCACTACAGTCGGGCAACATTAGATATCTAGGTATAAATTTTTCTCCCAGGCTGTTAGATCTGGTACGACTGAACCATATTCCTTTACTAAAAACAATAGAGGACGATCTCACACGTTGGAACTCTCTACCTATATCTCTCATGGGGAGAGTTGCCACAATAAAAATGATGATTCTGCCTAAAGTAAATTATCTGTTCTTAATGATCCCTAATAAACCTTCTATTGCTTGGTTTAAGTCGCTAGACTCATATATTTCTAAATTTTTATGGAAAAGTAAAACATCTAGAATAAGCTTGAAGACTTTACAAAAGCTAAAATGCAGCGGTGGTCTAGAACTACCAAATTTTTATCACTATTTTTTAGCCAATAGACTACAGTATGTTTCAAGGTGGATGAAATCAAACCGCTCAGACAGCCCATGGCTGGATCTGGAACAAACACTCTGTGGGAAATTGAAAATATCTGACTTACCTCTCATTAGCTCCAGCATTAAACATTACAATTGCTTTAAAAGCCTTACAATAAGCACCACCCTGATAGCCTGGTGGGAATTCTTAAAGATGGCTAAGTCTTCACTAATCCCTTGTAAATTAACACCCATTTGGAACAATCCCGATATATGTCGGAAAAAGACAGTACTGAATTTTCAGAATGGCAAGAAAAAGGAATAAATAATTTAGAACATGTTATTCATGATGGGACCTTTATTTCATTTGAAGATCTTATTTTAAAATATGAAATTAGCAGTAGCAAATTTCTGGAATATCACCAATTGAGGTCCATCATACAGGCAAGATTTAATCTAAGTAATCTAAATCTAGAAATCCCTGTGTGGATAACAGACTTTCTAAACCTCTATACCCCTAAACTGTTATCAAAAATATACAAATTATTATTAAAAATTAATGATTCAATATCCCTTCCAATTACAAAATGGGAGAGAGATCTTTCCATCATCCCGGATGAAAATTTCTGGACACAGATATGTCTAAATACTTTTAAAATGACTAAAAATCCAAATTTACAACTTATACAATACAAAACTCTCCATAGAATACATTATACAGGGCACAGAATGTTCCAAATGGGCCTCAGAGAAACAAATATATGCACTAACTGCACAGGTAATTATATTGAAAATTATATGCATGCTATATGGTCTTGCATGCCTGTTCAGAGATTTTGGCAGACAATATGTGAAGACTTATCCACATGGTTCCATTGTGATATCCAAGCCTCACCAAAACTGTGCATTTTAGGTGATATAAGTGAATTAAACATAGAAACGAATATATCACATATAGTTCTTACTGCCTTATGCATCGCCAAGAAAACTATCCTCATGAAGTGGAAATCAAAAAATGATTTATGTATAACTCACTACAGAAACCTACTTCTAGACCACATTAGTCTGGAAAGAATGTCTGCTACCACTAAAAATCAATTGACTACATTTGAATCCCTCTGGTCCCCACTGATCAGCTCCATCACGCGATGGGGGTAACCGGCTGTAGTCTTGTCTTGTGGTGTACCCAGCAGGTGGCTGGGGGTGGGCTGGGGGATTTGGATGTCTGATGGCTCTTGGACTGGAGATGGGGGCTGACACTCTGCGGTTTCTGTGTGCGGGCCCTGTTGTTGATGGTGGGGGGCCTGGATGTGTGCGCTCACGGTCTTGGGGTGGGGACCTGGGGACCCGTGGGGGTGGGTGCTGGCCCCGTCCGGGGGGCTGGCCTCCTCTGTGTGGGCCGGGGTGTGGGATCTGGGGCCTTGGCGCCTGGGGTCGCCCGTCCCCCGTTTGGGCTCCTCCCTGCGCTGGAGGGGTCTGTGCCCCCCTGGGCGCACCGCCGGGTGGTGGGGGGTCTGGGGCGCGCCGGGGTGTCTGTCTGGCATTCCAGGATTCTTGATGCCTCCCGGGAGGAGGGGTGGGGCACTCAAGTAGGGGGACAACCACATAGGGCTGGTTGGTTCTGGAACCAGGACCACTGTGTTTGCGTATATATGGGTGTGTGTGAAGTTTGTGCGGGTGAGTGTGTTTGTGTTGGTATGTATGTGTGTGTGTTTGTATTGTAATCGTGAGTATGTGTATTGTAACCGTGAGTATGTGTATGTGTGATAATTGTTGTCTCTTGTGTGCGTGTGGGTGTGTATGTTTTGTGCTGGGCCTGGAGCGCGGTGGTGTCCTGGGGGCTTGGCCGCTTCGGGCCCTGGGCCGGCCTTCCCTGCGCCGCGGCCGGGTGTAGGAAACCGGGGTGCCTAGTGAGCTAGCGCCAGCTGGCTCTCTTCCTCCGAGGGGTAGTTCTCTGCCTCTCGGTCTTTCTTATCCTGACCCTTCCCCTCCTCCCACTCAGTCAAACATCACACTACACATGGGGGTTCTGGGGGAGGGGGGCCCATGCTACAGTGAGTAGGGCCACCTACCTGGCTCTGCTCGCTGTGATGCGTGATGTCCCACTCCTCCCCTTTTTTCCCCCCTTACAATGACACATTTCATGACACAGTACAGTACACACAGGGCTTTGGGGGGCAGGTGTCACTCAGTGGATGGTGGGTGGCGCTGCTGATGTGACCTCACTTATCTGCTCACTGCTACCTGCCCCTCAATTTTATTTACACATTAGACATTGAGGGCCTTGGGGGGCAGCGTGGCAGTGTGCTGTTATTCAGTACTACATTGCCTCTGTCCCTCCAATTTTAATTGCACTGTAGCTCACACACATTCTTTTCATTTCACACACATATTGAGTGTGTGGGGGGGGGTGGGCAGGTCCTCTCACACCGGTTTGGTGCACCCTGCCTGGTGGGGAGACCGGCCGGTCATTCGGGGCCGGGGTGGCTGCCTCCCTGTGTTACCGCTGACCCGTGCTGGTGTCCGCCCGCCGATACTGTGAGTCCATGTATGTTCCGTGTGTATGCATGAGTGGGTGACTGGTGTGTGCGAGTGTGGGTGTGGGTGTGTGTGGGTGCACGTGAACATGTGTGTGTGGACAGCTGGGCCTGGGTCTATGACTTGCTGAGCCTGGACATCTGTGGTACATGGTGGTGGGCAGGAGTTACCCCTCCGCCCCGCTCCCCGCTGCTTGCCGACTCCGCCCCACACCCGGGGTATGGGTGCCCTGTGGGTCCCTGGGTGCATGACTGGACATCGTGGCGTGGTCCCTGCCCTGCTCCCTTGGCGGTTGTGTCCTGAGGGTGGTTTGGGCCTTTCTGGCATGGGGGGGGGGGTCCTGCCGGGGGTCGGCCGGTCTCGGGCGCCTGGGCCCTCGGGGGCCGCATGCTCGGCTCATGCTGGGGATGTTGGCCTGCCGGGGGGGGTGGGCTGCTCATTGCCTCTGGCTCTCCGGTCACTTGCCCTTTGTCTGTGGGCGCTCTGTCTGGGGCCTCCATTCTTCGTCCTCTGGGGCGTGCACGCGGTGGCCGTCGGAGCGTGTGGCCTCAGGTCTCCTGAGTTCCTAATGGGCTGTGGATGGTCCGGGTCCCCCGGGTCCTTCCCTATCTGTCTCTGGACCACGGGGCATGGTTGCGGCTTCTTGCCCTCATTGCTGAGCACATTCCATGACACATGACACGTGAACGCATATACACACATATACACATTGCTGCAAACAGTAGAATTGTGTGTGGTGGGTGGGTGTATATGTATAGAGGCATATGTATAGATATGTAAACATGTGTATGTATGTAGCAGCAAATAGTAGAATTATGTCTGGGTGTATATATGTATATGTATATGTGAATATGTATATGTATGTATATCTGTATAATTGTTTTTTTCCCCTCCCCTTTTTTTTTTTTTTTTTTTTAACTTACTTATTTATCTATTTATTTATATTTAGTTGTCTGTTTATTTACTTATTTTATTTGTTTTTTCTCTCTTTTTTATTATTATTATTATTATTTTTTTTTCTATTTATTTATTTACTTACTTAATTATCATTATTATGATTTATTATTATTATTTTTTTTTTTTTTTTTCTCTCTCCTCCCTTCTCTTCTTTCTGTCCTTTTTTTATTGCCTGTCAGGCCTGGCCAAACAAATAAAATAAAAAAACTTTAACAAGAATAGGCTTTAGTAACCTATAGAGCTTTTTTTTTCTTGTGAAAACAAATATGTTTGGTACATCAGTACATTCGGATTACCATTCCGATTGCAAAAATGGCCAGACATGACAGGTTAAAAAAAAAAAAAAAAAAAAAAAAAACTATAGACAGAGTCAATATTGTACTATATAGTAGTATGTTACTGCCTAGAAGAGGCCATCTTGATAAAAAAAAAAACAAAAACTTCAGTTCGGCTTTCAGGCCTTGTATGGCAACATTGTCTGACTCTACATTCTCTAGGGCATTCACTTGACGCACACGAGGGTTTACCTTATGGCGAGACCTCTCATATTCCTCTTCTGCTCTGATCTCACTAAGCAAATGCAAAAATTTTGGGGGTCTTTCTCTCCTCTCCTTGAG